>NC_084566.2:16424124-16626624 GCF_033978685.3 Nerophis lumbriciformis
TGTTCTGCAGGAGGACACCCTTGTCGTCGGTGCTCTTGAAGCCCAGCGAGAGCGTCACGTCGTTGGCCAAGCTGAAGCCCGGGAGGACGGCCGACAAGGAGCTCCCTGGGCTGAACTCAGCCTTCCGTGAGATCTGATGAGAGGATGGCGTGGTTAGTAACATGCATGAACCAGCCATGACGCTTAGAGGGAGGTCTCACCAGGAAATCACTGGGGCAGCCGTTGCTGATGCCCACTTTCTCGTCCATCAGTTTGAAGTTTTTATGGAGCTTCACGTTCTTCAAGCAGCCTCTGAATGCTTGGATGTGGATGTTGTTTCTGTCAACGCACAGCCTGGTTACTTTGATACCAATCTATTACAAGGAGTACCGTATTTTTCGGACTACATGGCGCACTTACAATCCTTTAATTTTCTCAAAAATCGACAGTGCGCCTTATAACCCGGTGCGCCTAATGTACGGAATAATTCTGGTTGTGCTTACCGTCCTTGAAGCAATTTTATTTGGTACATGGTGTAATGATAAGTGTGACCAGTAGATGGTAGTCACACATAAGAGATACGTGTAGACTGCAATATGACGCCAGTAAACAACACCAAAACTTTAAATATTCCATTGAAAATAAAGAACCTTACACACGGCACTCAAAAATCTGTCAAAATGTTTTAGTATGACTTTGAAGCCGCACCGCTTGATGGATTGTCGGCCCCTTACGGCTATCGTAGTCAGAGGTACAAGTATTACTATGGTGTGTGTATAAGGACCGCGAAAATGGCACCCATTAGCAGACATATTATCTGCCGTTTTGTTTCACAATATTATGCAAAACCAACTTTTCTTACCTTCTGGTACCTGCCGATGTGTATTTGAGATCTGCGAAAGTCCTGAAAATGTGCGCACTTCCGCCGCTGTAGTCCGTGGTGATGCCATAGTCGATAAGCTTCTTGTTTTTCTCTATCTTCTTGTAATGGGGCATTCACACTCTGCTTTTGCCATTTCTAATATAAAGTAGCGTAAAGTTCTTACTTATATCTCGCTATCAAAGCGCTAAAAACTACCAGTGTAGTGCCATCCATCCATTTTTTACCGCTTGTAGTGGGTTTACATAATTCAACCACGGAACTTTAGTTATTAGAGTTCCGGTCGGACGTTTTTTCACAGGACACATTTCTGGCGTTGTTGTTGCACTAGAGAGCTACGGATGAGGAGATGCTGCTCCGTTATTGATTTAAGTAAAGTCTGAATATCATTAAAACAGTTAGCGCCATCTTTTGACACTTCTTCCTCTCCCGTCCTTGCACGCTACACCGCTACAACAAAGATGACGGGGAGAAGACGTTGTCGAAGGTGAGCCACGTAAATAAGACCGCCCACAAAACGGCGCATTATGAAGCGACTGTCAAAAAGCGACTTGAAGATGGTCTGTAAAACATAATCTATGCAACATTTTAACCAAGGAACCACCATTACATGTTATGTAGACCACAAGGAAGTCATAATATGACCCCTTTAATGCGCCTTATAATCTGGTGCGCCCTATGGTCCAGAAAAATACGGTACACATGCAGGAATGACAACCTACTTTTCCCTCAAGTCTTGGGGTGCGCCGCCAATATAATACTCTTGATAGTCGTTGTGGTCGAACTGAGCATTGGCCGACGCCACCTCCTTATTGCTTATGCGCACAGCGAACTTCCCCTTGTTTGTAAGAATGATGAGGATATCCAACCAGTCGTTTGTCTGCAAAATGACCCAAAAAAAAAAGATTTAACTTCTTTAAATGCAGTGTGGTAAACTTAATGGAACAATCTTACCGGGAACATTTTCAAGGAGTTTGTTGCTGGTGCTTGCAGCAAGTTGCTACGCAGGTAAACAATGCCTTTCTCGACTGTCACCGCAAAGTAATTGTCCTTTGTCGTGGAGGAGACGAGAGCGTTAGAAGCTTGCAAAAACGTTTCACGTCGCGTTCAAGAGTAAACCTACCTTGCTGCCGATGTAGAAAAGCAGGCCGTTTTCTGAATGCGATAAAATGGACATGCCGATGAGGATGACTGACGGACCCTTGTCGATGTTCACTTTGCCGTATCCTGTGCCCTCCAAGTAGAATGAATCCAGAGGAGGCACGTACCTTTCATAGGAGGGAGCAAATGTTCCTTTTTTTCTTGCTCAAAAGGCATCAAATTACAAGAACAAATTACATGGGTTTCAAAAAACAGATGGGGAAAGATCTTGGATTACACCGAAAATTTGTTATAAAAATTAAATTGGTCAAATAATAATAATTTGAATACATTTTAATTGATAATAATAAAATTCAAATACATACTACATATCTTAATCACAAAATTATAATTATCATTACTATTTTTTTTAACTGGGACTAACGGCTTTGAAAATAAATATGTTTTGGCAAGGGTGAACACTTGTGTGCTCATTAATATTTACCAATTAATAATAATGACAATTTGAAAGAAAATAGATAGATGGATGGAATAGTATGAAATATTGTTATGTATTATATTTAAATATATATTATTTTAAGAGTTGTGAAATAAATTGTATTTACAGTTGACCCTCGCAACATCGCGCTTCAAATATTGCGGCTTCACCACATCACAGATTTTTTTTTTAAGGGCCTGGGGACCTAAGCATATTCTACAATAGTTTCACCCAAAAATAAGCATTTTCATGGATAAAATTAGCTAAATTACCTAAAAATATCAATACCACAGCACAGTAGAGTGGACCAAACCAATCAGCACGCTCTCTTCAGTATTGTGGCCACTGGCCAATGATTGGCTCAGCCTCAGGCAGCATTGCTATATTGGATTAAACGAGTGTAAAATGTAGTTTCCTGTCTAGAGGGCTCTAATAATGTTAAAACTGTATTTAATAAGGTCGTAAACAGATTGTCTTATGTTCGAGCTATGACAATATTTGAATTATGATTAATGATTCCTACTTTGCGTCATGTTCGGAACTAATTAACAACAATAAACGAGGGATTACTGTATTCAAATAAAGTCCTTAGAAAATGTATAAGACGACCAGTCATAAAATACGTTTTAAAGGCACAGGAAGACAAGTAAAGAAAAATTGACATCTTAATCAATAAATGTCCTTTTCTATTTTTTTGTAAAACCGTAAATTAGACAATACTTTTTTAACCGCAAACATATTTCAGTTCAAAAAATGCCATTTCAGTGTCAGTGGATTGGTAAACGTTGGTCTAATCCGGGGGTCAGCAACTCGCAGCGCTCGAGCTGCATGCGGCTCTTTAGCGCCGCCCTAGTGGCTCCCTGGAGCATTTTTTTTTTTCAAATTGAAAATTAAAAAAGATGGGGGAAATTTTTTTTGTTTATTTTAGTATGTTTTTTGTTTGAGGACAAACATGACACAAACCTTCTTAATTGTTAGAAAGCCCACTGTTTAACATGTTTGTGTGTATGCTTCACTGATGAGAGTATTTGGTGAACATCGTTTTGTCCTACTTATTTCGGCGGTTCTTGTACTCACCATAGTGTGGACTGTGACGCAACAGTTTGTTTACTTGTAAAATCTTCCACTCCTTCTTTGTCTCATTTTGTCCACCAAAAGTTTCATGCTGTGCGTGAATGCACAATCTTTGTTGACGTTATTGACTTGCTGGAGTGCTAATCAGGCTATTTAGGCTAGCTGTATGTACATATTGCATCATTATGCCTCGTTTACTTTTATCCCCTTTGTATATAATTTATATTTGCATGTCTTATGACACATTATCTGTATGTAATATTGGCTACATTTCAGATAGTTGTTTGTGTGCCATGTTGTTCCAGACCACAGCAAACGTTACCTAGCTTGCCAAAGATTGTAATAAATCTATTAAAAGAAGACAGCCTGCCGTTTCCTTTAACTTGGACACACACATCTAAACCTTTGGCCATTAAAAGCCAGTAATTTTCAGGAGTTATCTTACCTTCTAAGTAGCCTCTGATTTACTAATGGTTTCTAATGGTGTAAAAATGTGTAGAATAAAAATATTACATTTCAACCTTTCTGTCAACAAAGATTTGCGTCAGCCTGCGACACATAGTCATTTTGATAGTAGGCTATTATAGCTAATATAGACACTTACGTCATGTGTTGCCTTCATTATAAGACTTAAATACGGCTTTTCATTTTTTGCGTCTCCAGACAGATTTGTTTTTGGTATTTTTAGTCCAATTTGGCTCTTTCAACATTTTGGGTTGCCGACCCCTGGTTTAATCCTTTTGCTAATCACTGTACGTTGCAGTAAATGAACTGTCGGCAATCAGAAACTGCAGCTAGGAAGTTGGAGTCAAATTCTCAAATGAACAACTTGTAATAGTGGTACCTTTTGCATGGAGGCTGCGGATTGATGTTCTCTATCTGTTTGAAATTGTAGAGGCTGACAACCTTGTCGTTAAAAGAGATCAGCTCAATGCAGCCTTTGTACTTGGGAAGTTTGAGGGAATTCGGCGGCTGGAGGGAGGAGCAAAACCAAATTCAAAGAATAGAAAATCAAATTCGAGTCAATGTTGGAATCTCTGTTTCCAATGTGTGTGGACATGTGCTCACGGTGAAGCTGGAAGGGTAGCCTCCGATGTAGAACACCAGGTCCTTTGTGGTGAGGTCCAGGAGGTTTTTGGATTCAGTTCCTTGCAGATTTCCCATAATGGGCTTCCCAGGGGTGCTTGACGTGCTGTCTCTTGTAAGACTCAACTCTGCGTCTTGATAAATCCTACATGACAACAAAAGACCGTCAGAACCACTCAAATGACACCACATTTAGTAAACCTATGTTGCTATTTTTACTGTTTCTGTCCGACTTCCTGTTCCTGTCCCATCAGCTCTTAGTCTGTCATCCAAACTGCCTACAATTTATTTAATTCATGCGTCCGATCAACTAAACCAGGGGTGTCAAACTTGTTTTCATGGAGGGGGCCACATCACAGTCATGGTTGCCCTCAGAGGGCCGCTTGTAACAGTGAATGTAAGAATATAAAAGTATAATCGCCCATTATATTATTGCTTATGCATTTGGTTATTTGATTTTTGTACGTACAAATTGATGGATAACTTACTTTGAAATGGTAAGTCAAGGTGACAAGCAGATATTTAAGTATTTATTGTTATTTAAACTATCATACAGTATATAACAATTAGGGGTGCTAAAAATGTTTTTTATCACATACGAATCCCGATTCTTTTAGTAATTTTCAAAAATCTAAGACATTTTTTTTTTGACAAATTAATTAAAAAAAAAAAAAAAAATTTTAGGCCATCTCTATGCTTACTTGGTGCACGTATGTGGAGGTTTTGTAACCTGTAAGCTGTTTTGTTAAGGTGTTATTATTATACCAAATAATACATTGCAAAAATCAGTTTGAATCGAGAATTGTGCTGAATCGAGTATCGATTATGAATCAAATCTTCACCCCAAGAATCGGAAGTGATTGGCGAAGTGCCCAAAGATTCACACCAATAACAATTGAATATTTGTACATATATCACATTTTAAAACATATGACATTTCCTGTATTACATACATATTTTTCTGTCAAAATGGAAACAATGAAAACATTTAGTAAGAAAGATGTATTATCCACATTATTCCCAGGCTTTCGCGGGCCACATTAAATGACGTGTCGAGCCAGATCTGGCCCGCGGTCCTTGAGTTTGACAAGTGTGAGTTAAACCATAGTCCAGGTTGGTGCAAAATTCAACATTTGGAATTTCATTCCAAATTATTTGAAGCACTGGATTAAAATCAAAATTGGAATGACAGGAAGTGGAATTAAATTATTTGCAGTTAAGAGAAAATCCTTACAGCCAAGTAACAGGAATAATTAGGGTATTGGCTAAATACTAAAAATGTTTAACACTAAAACTAAGCAAACATTTTGAATATTTAGGTAAAATAAAACATTCTGGAAAATAAAGTATTTTTCCAAAATTTCACCCAAAAACATTCTCAGTTTAATTCAGAATTTTGCACAAAGCTGCTAGAGTCGCCAGGTGCATGCTCTAATAAAAATGCAAATAGCCACCAGTCCCTAACTAGTGCTTGGTAAAAAAAACTATGGTTATTTATGTTTAGTCCCCCCTGCTGACAATAATTTATTTCATGAATACATCTCCTTTGCAACGAGCGCATGCACATCAGACGAGTGTCTGTGCTTTTAGCTCGGTAGTCAGCACGCTGGCATGTCACACCAACAACCTGGGTTCGCGCCCTGCTTGGAGCAGTAGGACAAATCAACGCAGCCGAAAGAGAGAGTACGCAGTCGCTACGCGAAGCAGCGTGGTTTGTGATTGACAGCTAGGAACACCCATCATTGCATTCCAACGTCAAAATCGGGGGGCCACTGATTGGCTTCGGCCCAGGTAAGGCGGCCCTGGGTATTGGTATAGGCTGGTCTCACTCATAGAAGATCATTGTTAAGAGTCTGCAAATTGAAGTAACCCTAATGTGAGCACATGAACACACACACATTCTTGTATTTGTTACCTTCTTGAGACATCCGAAAAATGCCTACCTCTTTAGGACCACCCTTTCTAGATACCGTATTTTTCGGACTATAAGTCGCAGTTTTTTTCATAGTTTGGCCGGGGGTGCGACTTATACTCAGGAGCGACTTATGTGTGAAATTATAACACATTACCGTAAAATATCAAATAATATTATTTAGCTCATTCACGTAAGAGACTAGACGTGTTTTTACGTGTTTGGTAAACGTATAGCATGTTCTATATGTTATAGTTATTTGAATGACTCTTACCATAATATGTTACGTTAACATACCAGGCACGTTCTCAGTTGGTTATTTATGCGTCATATAACGTACACTTATTCAGCCTGTTCTTTATTTATTTTAAATTGCCTTTCAAATGTCTATTCTTGGTGTTGTGTTTTATCAAATAAATTTCCCCAAAAAATGCGACTTATACTCCAGTGCGACTTATATATGTTTTTTCCCTTCTTTATTATGCATTTTCGGCCGGTGCGACTTATAGTCCGAAAAATAGAGTATATAAAGATTTGTATTTACAACATTAATAATATATACAAACTATTCAAATATAAAAAAGGTAAGCTTTTAGTAATTTTTTTGTTTGTAATTGGTTTTTAATCTTCATTATTTACTCTAAGTTATTACAGTATGTCTCTAAAGACATATTTATTTAATTAATTTTGGGGAAAGGGGCGTATTTCAATTTCTTACACACACTTGTTATTACCGTACATATTTTGACCAGAGGGGGAGCACTTTTAAAACCGACACACAGTCAATTTGAAAAATCCCTGCTTTTTGGGACCACCCTAATGTTGATAGATTTCACCACCAGTGGTGCAAATGAGACATTCTCTATTAGATGCAATGGTTCTCCGTATTGGGACCATGATTTCAGTCCTAACTTGTTCACCAGTCCTCATATGGAAGGTACTTTTCCTTGTTGATGTCTCAAGAAGAAGGGTAGAAACACAAGAACACGCACACGCACACACACACACACACACACACACACACACATCACAGTACCTTTGCAAGTTGACTTTATCAAACTTGGCTTTCTCATAAGCAGATGTGCTGATGGAGTCTGTTTTTATGCTGTTCTCCACCCCGTTCAGCTTGTAGACTGCATACAGCACATTGTTCTTCAGGTACATGCCGATGTAGTTCTTGGAGGACTAGTAAAGACAGTTTGTTGGAACAGTTATTAATCTGTCTATCCACCCAGAAACCCAGACCTAACCTCTTCCAAAGAAAAGGGTGTGTTGAACGCACATCTTTGTTACCAAGATACATGACAAACATGTCTCCTTTGTCTGCGGCCTGCCTGCGTCTGCGTCGTCCGTCCCCCCTGCCCTCGGGTCTCTGCAGGGACAATGACAAGGCGGTATAGGCCTTCAGATCCTCCAGGTTCTTGGGCGGATGCAGCTGCGCGTAGCCGTCGCCGGTGAACTTCATGGGGATCGTGATCTGGAAGAAAATACGGAAACGCGTCAGGAGGAAAGGGAAAACACGGAGCAGTGTGGAAGGTATCTCCAGAGAGAGGCGTCACCCTGTTTGCGGTGTCACGGGCCTGTTGAATCAGCTCTTTGAGTTTCTTGATGTTGTCCCTGACGTTGTTCATGCGCGTGAAATCTAGGTTCTCCACTTCGGAGAGCTTATCTTTCAGCGTGGGGATGGTCTTCAACAAGTCATTCACTGAAAAGAGTTAAGAAAAGGTGATTTTTTTTTAGGTTTTTTTTAGATTTTTGGTTCCAAAATATTAGGAATGTCTTCATCATCATGGCCTTGCTTTGAACCTTGTGTGGTAGAAGGTAATGTGTCATGTGTCAGCAGAAAATAATTTGAAATTTTAACTATTATTTCATGCAGATATTTGAATCAAATTTGATATTTGGTATTATTTTGATCAAAATAAATATAAATATTTTTACAACATTTTATCTTTTATTTCTCATGAACATTTGTCTCATAACTTTTCTCAGCAGACACTATAAAGGCAAATATTGTTTAGAAAATATTTTTTTTAAACTACGCAAATATGATTATAATACAGTCGTCCCTCTTTTAATCGTTTCCGGACATTAATTAATTAATTATGAATCAAAAAGTAAATTTTCATTTCATACTTCCTCCACATCAAGAGGAGCCAGATGAGGTGGTCCGGGCATCTGGTCAGAATGCCCCCAGACACCTGCCTGTGGAGGTGTTTAGGACGCGTCCAACCGGTAAAAGGACACGGGGAAGTTCCGAGAAACTTTGGAGAGATTACGTCTCCCAGCTGGCCTGGGAACTCCTCGGGATCCCTCGGGAAGAGCGGGACGAAGTAGCTGGGAAGAGGTAAGTCTGGGCTTCCCTGCTTAGGCTGCTGGCCCCGCGACCCGACTTTGGATAAGCGGTAAATAGATGAGATGGTTATTTTAATAGCTAAAGCCGAAAAAACTGTTTACGAACTTCCAAATTGATTTTTCAACATTATAAGAGCCCTCTAGACATGAAATAACACCCTTTAGTCACCTTTATACTTACGTATCCCGTAAAATAATGCTGCCTGAAGCTGATCCAATCATTGGCCGCAATACTGAACAGTGTGCTCTGATTTGTTTGGTCCCCTCTAGTGGCCAATACTACCGTATTTTCCGAAACATAGGCCGCACCGGATTATAAGGCGCACTGCCAATGAATGGTGTATTTTTAAATCTTTTTTCATATATAAGGCGCACCGGATTATAGGGCGCATTAAAGGAGTCATATTATTATTATTTTTTTCTAAATTGAAAACATTTCCTTGTGGTTTACATAACATGTGATGGTGGTTCTTTGGTCAAAATGTTGCAGAGATTGTGTTTTACAGATCATCTTCAAACCGCTTTCTGATAGTCGCTTCAGGGAGCGCCGTTTTGTGAGCGGTCTTATTTACTTGGTTCACCTTCGACAGAGTCTTCTCTCCGTCTTCTTTGTTGTAGCGGTGTAGCGTGCAAGGACGGGAGTGAAAGAAGTGTCAAAAGATGGAGTTAACTGTTTTAATGACATTCAGACTTTACTTCAATCAATAACGGAGCAGCATCTCCTCATCCGTGGCTCACTAGTGGAACAACAATGCCGCGAATGTGTCCTGTGAAAAAACGTCTGACCGGAACTCTCTAATAACTAAAGTTTCGTGGGTAAATAATGTAAACTCACTACACCGGTATGTGTTAGCGCTTTCAGGGCGAGTTTACTGACAGATATAAGTAAGAACTTTACACTACTTTATATTACAAATGGCAACATCGGAAGATGAATGTCCCATAACAAGAAGATAGAGAAAAAGAAGAAGCTTATCGACGGACTACAAAGGCGGACGCGCGCAGATTTTCAAGATTTATGCAGATCCCAAATACAGATCAGCAGGTACCAGAAGGTAAGAAAAGTTGCTTTTGCATAATATTGCCAAACAAAATGCCAGATAAGATGTCTTACCTTATACACACACCGTAATAATACTCGTATGTTGAAGCACAGTACAATCCATCGAGTGGTGCGGCTTCATAGCTTACCAAAGTTGTACTAAAACATTTTGATGGATTTTTGAGTGCCGTGTGTAATGTTTTATATTTATATGGAACATATAAAATGTTAGTGCTGTTTACTTTAGTCATATTGCAGTCTACACGTATCTCTTATGTTTGACATCTACTGGTCACACTCATCATTTCACCATGTACCAACTAAAATAGCTTTGAGGTCGGAAAGCAAAACCAGAATTATTCTGTACATTAGGTGCACCGGGTTATAAGGCGCACTGTCGAGTTTTGAGAAAAAAAAGGATTTTAAGTGTGCCTTATAGTCCGGAAAATACGGTACTTTAGTAGTATTGCTATTTTAAGTTTATTTACCCTTTTCATGCTTGAAAATGCTTAATTCAAGCCAACAAAATGTAAAGAATGCTTAAGAAGTATCCACAAAAATCCCAGATGTAGTGAAGCGCGATGTGGCAAGGGACGACTCTAATACAAGATAAGTTAACACACACACTAAGTGTGGTGAAATTTGTCCTCCGCATTTGACCCATCCCCTTATTCACCCCCTGGGAGGTGAGGGGAGTCGTGGGCCAGCGGTGGCCACGCCCGGGAATCATTTTTGGTGATTTAACCCCCAATTCCAACCCTTGGGAGGTAATGGGTCCCATTTTTATAGTCTTTGGTATGACTCGGCCGGGGTTTGAACTCACAACCTACCGATCTCAGGGCGGACACTCTAACCACTAGGCCACTGAGTAGGTAGTAGTAGTACAAACACTATTTCAATAAACCCACTAATAGTAGGCTACAATGACCATTGACCCTGACTGGGATTTGAACCATGATCGCCTTGTTCAGAAGGCACGCATTATTACCTATTGAGCCTACAGCCACCTTTAATGTAACTTCTCCACTAATAAGCAGCTTTCACTGCAAGGTTTCATTATTTGTTTGGGTGATGTTTGGCCCACCAAATTGTCCTTCTTACCAGATTTGTCCACTTCATCCAACGCGTTGCCTAAATTGGAGCCCCCGGGCAAGATGTTGATTTTGTCCATTTCCTTGCCTATGGCATTAAGCTTGTTGATGGTGTCGGTGGCCGAGTCATTAGCGGCGGCCGCCCCCCTCTTGGCATCGTCTATCATATCTCCGACGTCATCTGATGAGCGAGTAAAACACTGAAGCGGCTCAATCGAACACCAGCAGCTCATGATGGACGTCGGTGTGCCGCATACCTGTTCTGATGTTGTTCAGCTGCGTTTGTGCATCGAGAAGGTCTTTTTCGAGAGCTTTCTTTTTCTTGTCCGCATTCTTCAGGCGTTTTTTCATGTCGGGAAGCTGGTTGGCAGCACCTGAGCAGAGAGAAACAAAATAATGAAGTCATGAACGAGTGCCTGCAGCGTGAAAAGAACAGGCGATTACCCTGCAGATCTCTCTGTGCGTCTTCAGCACTCTGCACAAGTTCCCTACCAGACTCATTCAGTTCTCGTGCTTTTTCGGGCAGTTTTTGTTTTTTTACACTCTAAAAAAAAACATGATGATGAAGAACAATCGATGTAATTAATCAACAACAGACTAGGAACCAGCTACTTACATTCATGGCCTTCTCGGACCCATCTTTAGCCTGATTGGCTACAACCTCCGCTGCGTTTATGGCGTCTGTGATGTTCTTGTAGGCGTCAATGGCATCTTTGGCGTTACGTACCTCAGGACGTGAATTTGCGTCCTTCACGGTGCTGCGGGACAGGACAGCTGTCAATATGACGCAGCAAATGTGTACAGTACACCACCACAAAGATCAACATTATTACAATGGAAATATTCTTTGTAGTATGAATGTTTCATCCATCCATTGTGTGCCTCACAGCGCAGTCATTTTGTGCCCGGCAGCACATGCATTGTGGGCGGGCTGACTGATCTTTGGTGCTCATTCAGTCAGCACAGAAGCGCTGTCGTTTGCCATTGTTCTAGATGCTAGGTGCTATGTGTTTTTTAGCTTTTTCACAGCATTTTTCTAATTTTGCCAGCTCAATATGATTGAAAAGAAAACAACGGAAAAGCATGTGGGTTTGAAACATTCGGGAAGCATCCACAGCGTTGTCGACACTGCCATCTCATTCGTCATGTGCCAATAACAAACAAGTCTTGGACCACAGATGGCCCCTGTGCCGCACTTTGGGCACCACAGCTCTAGAAGCCGTTTATGGCCACCAAATTGTACTGTAGTAGATTTGTTCGTTTTATGGTCACATATGGGACGCGAGTTAGAAAACATCAGCACCGGAAGTAGTGAAATTAACTGGTCACCAGGCAGGTTTTTCCTTTGTGATAAAGAGGGGATAAACGGGGAAGTCCTTCTGTAGCTACCGCCTTGTTTTATCATATATAGTACTGCCTTTGCACATGTCAATGTTTACTTTTGTACATACAGTATAGGCCAAACGTTTGGAGACACCTTCTCATTCAATGTGTTTTCTTTATTTTCATGACTATTGTAGATTGTCACTGAAGGCATCAAAACTATGACTGAACGCATGTGGAGTTATGTACTTAACAAAAAAAGGTGAAATAACTGAAAACATGTTTTATATTCTAGTTTCTTCAAAATAGTTTGGACACTCTTGGCATTCTCTCGATGAGCTTCAAGAGGTAGTTACCTGAAATGGTTTTCACTTCACAGGTGTGCTTGAAGCTCAGAGCAAAGGGTGGCTGTTTTGAAGAAACTAGAATATAAATCATGTTTTCAGTTATTTCACCTATGTTGTTAAGCACATAACTCCACATGTGTTCATTCATAGTTTTGATGCCTTCAGTGACAATCTCCAATGGGTCGTGAAAATAAAGAAAACGCATTGAATGAGAATGTTGTGTGTCCAAACTTTTGGCCTGTACTGTAAATAAATACAAAATCCGTACTTTGGTGCAATGTTCACAGACTTGATTATTTGGCTTTTTATGTTCCTGTTGCAGTCAAGCAATGATGACGATGATGATGACGCTGGGCTCCGTGCCCGACGGACGGGCCTTGGACCGATGGTGGCGTGTTTTTACGGAACCTTACAGTTTGTGAAAGACGTGGCAGAACTTCCAGCAGAGCACCGCATCGCTTGAGAGAGGAAGCCGGCTGATTACTGTTCGGAAAGCGTGGGCGTCTTTCTAATGATGCGTCCCCAAAATGCCCGTCCTCGCATGCAGGAAGAGTTGTTTGATGTAGGATGCTAGAAAATGTCCGATACATCTTTCCTTTTTTTCTTTCTTCCATTTATTTATGTATTTCAGGCAATGACATAAAAAAGTACAAAGTTGACCACACATAATAATATAAATGAATATAGTGCAAAAGGAAATGTATAGTATGTAATGCATGATTGTCCAGTTTTGCCTGAAAGGGAGTGGGAAGAAGATAACTTATTTAATCCCACCCCCAGTTCTCCATTCAGTGATTATTCACATGAGTTCACTGTTACTTTGTTCAAGGATTATAATACAGATGTTGTATCATAGTGGCATTACCACAGGTAAATATAATTATTACACTGTAACAATAATTTGTATCAACAATGTAGGAATAATGAATATACCAACAATGGTAATAGACAAAATGCCAACAATTGCTGGATGTGAGGCTAAAGAGAGAGAGGCGAAGTGTGCGGGTGTGTTTAGGCGTCAAAATGCTTGCCTGTTTGTGGGGTGTCATTGATGTCATAATAATAAAAACAATTTTTTGTAATATTTTTGCGATCGACCGGTAGGGTCCCAAAGATCGACAGGTTGGAGACCCCTGAGTGTACAGTTTGGTTCCAATCCAAAATAGGGTGGCCTCTAAATTTGAACTGAGCTGCTGTGCCTAATGTTGTGGTCAGTTTGATGCGTAATAAACCCACCCTTCAAGTTCCTTAGACAGCTTCTGGAGGTTCCGAGCGTGATCCTCGGCGTTCTCCACCAGGCCCTCCTTGGCTGCTGCTTGGGAAATATCATTGACCTTCTTGGTCAGGTCGGTCCTGCCGCCATCCAGCTGAGCAGCCAACTTTTCATATACCTACAGGGAGAGGGGCGTAGAATATAAATTAAATTGTATTCATAACAGCAGCAAATTCCATTGAGAAGAAGAGGTGAACTTTATCTGCACCGTGCATGTTAGGACCTGGCAGGAATCTTTTTACATCATGAGGGATGATACGTTTGTATTTCTAAATGCTTCATTTGAGTGCCTGAGGTGCACTTGGAGCTTGTCAAGAGAGAAAGCCTTGCCGTGTATGCAGGATACATACCGTTTTATTCCCGGATAGCGATTTGAATAAATCCTCAATTTTCTTTAGTTCGTCCTGCGCCATCTCCATCTGGCCCTCCACAGTCTTTCGTTCTTTCTTTAGGTCGTCGACGCGTTTCTGTGGGGGGGATGTCAGTCACTTCATGACCATGATAAACACTCATTGGACCAAATAAAACATTGAATTAAAATATAATAATACCTTTTTTCTTCATCATGATCACAATGAATAAGTAAATTATGTATGAAATAAAACTACACAATTCTAGTGATGTGTCTTTACCTGCAGATCCGGTACAGCCTGAGCGTTGAGTCCGTTCTGGGCTTTGGCTTTCTTCACCAAGTCCATAGCTTCCTTCAGAGACATGTCAAGATCCTTCAGCCTGGCCTCATGGTCCTCTAGCTGGTCTTGCATTTTTGCTGCCGTCACCTCGTTCTGGTCGGACTGCTTACTCATGTTAGCCTTGATGTAGTCCAGGACTGGATAACAGAGAATACGTAAGAGCTTAATGAACTCTTCATCGACAATTGATGAGTCAATCAAAACATATTTCGGATGAACTAATACACAACATGTGAGACAAAATCACGTTGATAGAATTCAAGAACATTGTATGAAAGTCCATTTTGTATTTTAATGTTCTATTTTTTGATATCATTGTGTAGTCTAATGTTATTTTATATAGTTTTGTGAAAATATGTTTAGAATTGTACTTCATGTTTATTTACCTTTGTCTGATCTATTTGTTCATATTTTTTTCAAAGATGTGATATTTGGCAAAAAATAAAAAAATAAAAAGTAAAAAATAAAAAATAAATTCAAAATGTAACTATTTTTTATAATTAATAATTGTTATTATTATTATAATTCTTAGCAGTATTATTAATTATTTTATATATTTTTTTGAAAGTACAACATTTAAATATTCGCAGTATTCGTAAAAAAAAAATCACTTAATAACAATAAATATTGTTATTAATTTGATATTTAAAATGAAAAATAAATTAAAATATATATTTTTTGTAAAATCCATTAGATCTGATCCAAAGCAATTTAAATTGAACATGTAATACGTGATCACAGATAATCTTTAAAAATATATATATATTGTAATTCCTAGTGATTTACCCCTTTATTTTTTTAAATTGTATAAGCCCTGGTTGGGGTCTCCTCTCCTTGTGTATGTGCGTGTGCCATGGCCTACGTTTCCTAGCCTCGTCTCTTTCTTTGTCGGCAGCGGTCTTCTGAGGGGTGAAGTTCCTATTTTCCATCTCCTTCACCATGCGCTGAGCGTCCTCTAACATTTTAGCCAAATTCTCGTTAGGCTGCGCACCGCCGCTGGAGCCCGCGTCGTTCAGCTGGTCCAGCAGAACTGAATAAAAGGAGACGTGTCGTTATATTCGAACATCGCTGGTGGAATGGGTAGCCTAAAAAGATGAGATTAAACTCACTTTGGATTTTTATCAGGATGCTTTTCATCTCCTGGTCAAAATCTTGAGCTCTCTTGTAGGTTTTTTCAACGTCTACAACAGCTTTGTCAGCATCCATAGCCGCCTTATCCGCCTGAATGGGAGGGAGGGGAGGGACAACATTTAGACTTATTACTGCACGTGGATCTTTTTTTCCAAGTGCACTACCTTGTTTCTAAGAGAGGCAATGTCCTCTGAGAGGTTGAGCATGTCTTCTTCCAGCTGCTTGACCTTGGAATTTTGCCCATTGACGGACAAGCTGAATTTGCTCACCAGATTCTGTGAAACAATAAAATAAAATGCAAAACATAATTAATATTTTTGTAAAAAAAATAACATTTGACAAGATGGCAGAAGGCAGGTTTGTCAAGTCGAGTCCGGGGGTGGGACAAAATCAGGGCTCCACTCTGGAATGTCAACACATGTACACATGTGCATGGACATCAAGTGTGTACATTGTACTTAAGATATCAGTATATACTGAATGTGTCTTGACTCGTTAACCACAATGTTGCAGCTTAAAGGGACCGAACAGGGCTCGAAGCGTTTACTTACAAAAAATTTGAGTGTTCAAAGCAGGCCGGGAGCGCCTGAAAACCCCAGCTATGAATAAAGGAATAGGACTCTGCTTCTATTTTGTGGGTTTTGCTCTCCATGAACTGTAGCCATGATTAAGAGCAGGGGTGTCAAATGTACGGAACAGGTTTTTTCTGCCCGCGTGATGAGTTTGCGAAGCATAAAAATTAGCTGCTTTTTTTGTTTTAACGAAAGAAACTGCTGTTCTAAATGTGTCCACTGGATGTCACAATAGCAATTCTGTTAGGCAAGCAAACGATTTATACCGGGGCCAAGCAAGAGGTACACAGTATAGGGTGACTGTGGCTCCTCCTCGTTGACCCACATGAAACTTAAAACCTGCCGTTTCATGTCTTCTGCTTCGAACACATCGTCACTTGACACTCTCGTTGCCCCAAAATGTTTCTGTCAAAGACAAGAATAGTGAACTTAACCCTTTTGAACAGTTTTTACCTTCGTTTCTTACGGTTTGTTGAGTTAGCACTGGATTGATACGTGGACATGACAAGGAAGGTATTGTTGTGCTTTTGTTCAATCCCAGAAAGACTGTGACTTAAAGTTTAATCCTGGCTTTGTAGATACACAGACAAAGTCTAAGCTCATTGTGTTTTTGCACCAATTTCCTCAGAATTTTCAACAAACTTGAAGTGCTTTGACCAGAGGATTATTTGTGATTTGTACATTTTCATAATGTGCTTGTTCGATTTTTGGCCAAAGAAAAACAAAGAAAACAAACTGCAGTTGTCTTTTTTTTAAAGTTATAATGCCATGATTTTACCATTACGGTCCATTTGGGAATAGATTTTCCTCCATGCGGCCCCTGAGCTTAAATGAGTTTGACACCCATGATTAAGAGGGACTGCCGGGGGAATTCGTATTGTGCCGCTAGAGGTGAAATTCTTAGACCGGCGCAAGACGGACGAGAGCGAAAGCATTTGCCAAGAATGTTTTCATTAATCAAGAACGAAAGTCGGAGGTTCGAAGACGATCAGATACCGTCGTAGTTCAAACTATAAACGATGCCAACTTGCGATCCGGCGCCGTTATATCCAAGACCCACCGGGCAGCGTCCAGAAAACCAAAGTCTTTGGGTTCCGGGGGGATTATGGTTGCAAAGCTGAAACTTAAAGGAATTGACGGAAAGGCACCACCAAGAGTGGAGCCTTCGGCTTAATTTGACTCAACACGGGGAACCTTACCTGGCCCGGACACGGAAAGGATGGACAGATTGATGGCTCTTTCTCGATTCTGTATATGGTGGTGCATGGCCTTTCTTTGTTGGTAGAGCGATTTGTCTGGTTAATTCCGATAACGAACGAGATTCAGGCATGATAACTAGTAACACGGCCCATTGCGGTCGGCCTCCGAACTTCTTAGAGGGACTTGATCTGACCAATCTAAGTCTAGGAGCATGAACTGATAAAGCCTACATGGATGAAAGGCGAAATGTCTTCAAAGACAAACGAAACAGTCCAGTTTGGTTTGTCAATATAGCATGCTCTGAGAATACAATGACCTTGATAAATGAGAGCATCTTTAGACCAGTAAGTAATGTGCTTGTTTATGAGCACCAAATGTGGGGAAAAAAGGTAGCATCTTCTTTATTTGTTTGCTCCACTTTTCAGAGAAGAGGCTCTCAAACACTCGCTTCATGAAGCCATGAAAGACAAACCTCAGTCCTCAAGGACATGATACTATCCGCCCCAAGCTAGATGAGCCTGCCACGTGCACTCGACTTTGTAAAAAAAAAAAAAAAAAAAAAAAAAAACAGGCTTCACTACACATCTTAAAATCAAGCTCTGCCAGCTATCCACCAGTCAGCTACAAATATGGGCGTGTCAATATTTTTCTTCAGTGAGTAGGCTAACCTGGCACAATATTGTTGTTAGAATATGAGTGTAATGTTAGCACGTTAGCTCACATCGCTATGCAAGTAATGCTAACATTTGTGTCCTTCTGTTCCACTCCTTAATGTTACCTTGTTGTATGCATATATGGCATCCACAGCTCATTAGCATTAAAGCTTCAGACTCACACGCGCACATCAATGCTATATTTTTGTCTTACCTTCGTATCGGCCATGGCCCGCTCCATCTTCTTGAGCCTGTCATGCGAGGAGGCGCTGTTGGAGGCGCTGTCCAGCTGGGCTTTGATGCGCGCCATCTCGTCACCCAGAGTCTCTAAGTCTCTCAGTAAGGTCTGTGCACAGTTGTCACACTCTGTGCAAAACAAGGTTAGGATATGAAGTCGCTATCAAAGATAAAAGCTGAGAATTTTAATTTTCTAGTTGAATCACCTTGGCAGCGGTCATCTGTGTTTGTGTCTCCGGGCTCCAGCGTGTTCTTGCAAACTGCAGAGACAAAACAAGTTTTGAATAAATATAGACATGGAAAAAACACTTTCAGTGGATATCTACACAATCCAATGATCTAACACAGTGGTTCTCAAACTTTTTCCACCAAGTACCATCTCAGAAAAAACTTGGCTCTCCAAGTACCACCATATAACCGACATTAAAATACAGTAGCAGAGTAGGTCTTAGTATTCATTAAAAACAAGGCAGATGTTTTATTTAACAAGTATATTTATAATTATTTGCCACGGTTTGAACAGAAACATTGTGTTTGAATACAGGAAACTAAAACACTACTTAAATCAAGTGGTTATTTGGCATACACACACACACACACACACACACACACACACACACACACACACACACACACACACACACACACACACACACACACACACACACACACACACACGCACACACGCACACACACACGCACACACACATTTGTATAAATAAACTACACAATCACAATAATAGTACCACTCGTTTGGTTAATACACTTTTACCTGTCTGTACTACAGTTTATTTTATATGTACATCGTGTTTTTAATATAAGTTTTATAGTGATGTGTATTTTACTGCTCGTTTAATTGAATTGCTTTGTTCACTGTAAAATCTTAGACAATTTTAAGATCTGTCTAGAGACAACGAAAAATAGCCTTTTAGCTAATTCTGGAACATTTAAAGCAATGTTAATTAATGTAAACTGTCCCTGTTAAATAAACCAATGAACAAAATGAAAAATGTAAATACATTTGTATTTCTACATTTATTTCATATGTATATGTTTCTAAAATAATCATACGCATACCACAGTATGAAAATAAATTGAATAAGAGTACATATTATTTATAAACTGATCATTATTATTATTATTTGTTGCCTCGCATTGGATCCTATTAGAGCTACAATAAGTAGGATTGTATTAGATGCACTATGTCACCTCCGGTCTTGGGATCGCAGGTGTTGCCGTTGCCATAGCAACTACAAGGCCGACAACCTCCTCCCGGCGCCATTGGGTCACCATAGAAACCAGGAGCACACCTATGGGAAAACAGAACAAGTGAAAGAGTAGAAAGATTTTAACCAGACAATATCCTTCTTGGTCATACGTACTTCTCACATCTTTCTCCAGTGTAGCCTCTGCTGCAAATGCACTGGATGTCTCCAAAGATCTCCCTGCAAGCGACTGCAAAGCTGGGAGTGCAAAACAAGTGTTATATAACCATTGGTATCCGGAGGCAGTTGTATTTTTATTTGAATGTACCTGTTTGTAACCGCACTGAAAGGGCACGGGCACACTTTACATGTCCTCAGAGCCGCGTTACCGTAGTAACCTTCTTTGCAGTGTTGACACCTGTCCCCGGCTGTGTTGTATTGACAGTTCTAAGAAAAAGACAAAAAAAATGGCATACTATCGTGAGAGTCAATCATCAAAAATCCGTCTTTACAAAACACGCACGGGGGTGGAAGAAAAACGACATTTCCCTGCCAAGCTATCACAAAGAATGCGTTTGATGTGCAAGCTTGTGTCCGTCTCGCTATGCGCGGAAAGTGTGGGGATCCAACTGCAACAAGCACACAGGCCCGGTCTTGCATGACGATAACATAATAGAGATGGTTGAGGTTTTAAAAATGTGCACGGGCTCATCCTCCCTTCAAGGAGAGTAATAACGCAATGCCATAGGACTTTGAAAGCCAACACACGAAAGGTGGCAAAAGCACAGTATATTAAAAGAAGGACTATTTATTCATTTATTGACAGTATCTGTCTGGAAGCAGGAGTTACATAAAATATTTTTGGGTGGTAAACACGAAGTAACTTTTTCCATTATCCAAATAAACAAACAATGTAAATACAGTTGGAATCCGAATGAGTGCATTTATAGTATGTGCAATTTATGACGTTTTTAACTTGCAGTATGTCTATGAAGATTCTCATTCTCCTGGTTTTAATATTATATTATATTATATGTATGTATATATTATATACAGTACAGGCCAAAGGTTTGGAGACACCTTCTCATTCAATGCGTTTTCTTTATTTCCATGACTAGATTAGACTAGATGTAGATGTAGACATGACTAGACGTAGATTGTCACTGAAGGCATCAAAGCTATGAATGAACACATGTGGAGGTATGGACTAAACAAAAAAAGGTGAAATAACTGAAAACATGTTTTTTATTCTAGTTTCTTCAAAATAGCCACCCTTTGCTCTGATTACTGCTTTGCACACTCTTGGCATTTTGTCAAAGAGCTCCAAGCACACCTGTGAAGTGAAAACCAATTCAGGTGACTACCTCTTGAAGTTCATCGAGAGAATGCCAAGAGTGTGCGAAAAAGTAATCAGAGCAAAGGGTGGCTATTTTAAAGAAACTAGAATATAAAACATGTTTTTAGTTATTTCACCTTTTTTTGTTAAGTACATAACTCCACATGTGTAACTATGTGTAGTCATAGTGTGTAGTCATAGTTTTAAAGCCTTCAGTGACAATCTACAACGTAAATAGTCATGAAAAATAAAGAAAACGCATTGAATGAGAAGGTGTGTCCAAACTTTTTGCCTGTATTGTACCTAGTATAAATATCTGGGGTTTTGGCCGCAACCGCTGGACTAGATCTGACCAATCTAAATCTATGAGCACGAACTGATGAAGCCTACTCGGATGGGCGGCGAAACGTCTTCCAAGACAAACCAAGCAGTCCAGTTGCGATGGTTATAACTTGCAGTAGTTTGCAATAAAATAAAGCAAAAACATTTGAGTGCTTGTCTGTCTATCTGCATTGGACATGTGATGAGGTGGTGACTTGCTTTCCGCCCAAGTGCAGCTGGGATAGGCTTCACTCCCTCCCCTGCCCCACGACCCCAAGAGGGACAAGTGGTAGAAAATGGATGAATGGATAATACAAGTTTAAAAAAAATATATAAAATAGGCCATCTATCGAACGTTTGTACATTGTGAACATAAATGTAATTTACAATGAAGCTTGAATAATTTTGATAAATTAATAAATTGTTTATTATAAATAAAATTTACGCTTCAAAATTACAATACTGTACACTTTTGTTTGCATCGCAAAATGTCTGAGCATGCGCCCCTCCTCCTGGTAGAGCAGCGTTTCTCAAATAGTGGGTCGGGACCCCCTGGGGGTTCGCGGTGAGGTGTCAGGGGTGTCGCAAGCAGCAGGGTAAATGTTCATTATTTTTTTGTACACTCTAGTAATCATGTTACAATGATACACAAGCCTGCAGCTAGGGGGCAGCAGTGCTCTACCCAGTAGAGGTAGTGAGTACAAAGGAACATGTATGTACATAGCTAACGGATAACAATAATAACAATAATACATAATTAAGTCGTTGTCAGCAGCATCAACAAGTAAATGTAACACGTGCGTTGTACAGATAAATAAATATTATCAAGTAGTAATTCAATTCAGCTAGGCTATGACAGAGAATAGAGTATGAATGGTTTGGGCGTTGGCTCCGGCGCTATGACTAGATCCGACTCGTCTTAGTCTATGAGCATGAAGTGACGAAGTCTGCTCGGATGAGAGGCGAAAGGTCTTCTAAGACAGTCCAGTTGCAATCGCTTGGTTGCCCTAAGAATGCAATGAACTGATGAATGAGAATATCCATAGACACTAATGTACACAATATATTAACTGTTTCTATAGTAGTATTAGTCTATAGTATATATATATATATATAATATATAGTATTATTGAGTAAAGTTGAGAGGGACTCAATCAACGAATACAAATATATTTTAAAAATGTGATTATATAATATCAAACGATACAGGTTTATAATTATATAGTTTCAAATACCTCATTATCTATCTAACATCTATTACAAATTTTGTTCACTGTGTAATGAAAAGCATATATCGCCAATATTTATGTTTTTTTTAAGTAACTAATATTTTACAATATGCCGGATTATAAAATAAAATTGTTATTAAAATATCGATTTAAAATATTGAACAATACAGGTATATAGCAGTTTAAATTACTTCATTATTTATCTCATTTCTACTATACATTTTGTTAACCATGTAACAAGAAGCATATCTCAAATGTTTTTAATGTTTTTTTAAATATATTAATATTTTACAATATAACATATAATAAAATCTAATTGTTATTCATATAAAAAGCATGTTACAAATTATACTGTATTGTAAATTGTTTTTTTCATTGCTTGAGAAAAGTCAAATGTAAATTAATTTAGTTTTAAAGTAATAAAAAAGTATGGAATGAGTTATCTGAGAAATTTTTATAGAATACATAAGTATCGAAGCAGAGTACTCATAGCTTACCAAGCATTTTCCCGTCCAGTCCTCACACTCGTCAGTGAGATCGTTACAGTTACAGGGCACACAGCGGCCCAGGTATGGTCCGTTGCCGTCTCGAAAGTATCCAGGGCCACATTTCTACAAAAAGACAAAATAAAAACATACACTTTCATTTCCTAGTTTATTGCATTTGTATAGCATGAAAGCGAAAGTCCTATAAAGAGATCATGTTCCTTAATAGCGAAGAACTGGAACCAGAGGAAACATTAACTCAACAGAGGCCAAGCCTGCCCTTTGCCCTTTCAGAGATATACTAACACGCCCGAGTTCTTAGAGAGCTTTTACCTCGATCCGATTCCAGGTTGAGTCGTCATTGACAGAAGGAAACTCAACCACTTGTCCCCCATCACGCCCTGATGGGTACACAAGCGCACCTCGCTCGTTCAAAGATGGATATACTACACGTTGATCCGACTGGTGTGTTATCCTCCGCGTCCATCTCTCGTTGTGTCTGCTGTGGCGGGGTCGCGACCCTCCCACCTTCTGCACGGGCCTGTTGCCTGCCCAGCACAGAGACACCAAAGCCCCCCACAGCAGGAAGGTGAAGAGAACCCGTCTTCCTTGCCAGTGCCGAGCCATGGAGCGATCTGACATTCCTGATGTTTAGTCTGTGTGATATAATGCTCCACTTTCCCCAGCTTCAGCCTCTTATACACACACACACACACACACACACACACACACACACACACGCTGACACACGGACAATGAAGACACGCCCCATGTCCAACTCCACTGAGTGTATGCAGGCACACAAGCATGCACATGCAGGTGTTTACGTGTACTCTCATACCTTTTAGCACAGAGCTCATCGTACAATGTTCACCTTGTTCCACTAAATGCAACACAATCAGTACCAGTCAAAAGTTTAGAGACACTTTCCTTTTCATAAGAACGCAAAAGTGTCTCAGTACGTTTGACGGACAAAAAAACTTAAGACACCTAGTTAGGGTAAGGACTGTACCGTATGGGCTGTGCTCAAAATGCTTTGGAAGACATGCTAACTTACCTACAAACCTACAACGTCAATGATTTTTGGCCAATTATTTGCTAAGCTGAAAGACCTTTTTTTTTCTACCTATCTTGCTCAAATTATACACACATGTAGGGCTGGGCGATATGGACAAAAAAGTACATCTCAATATATTTTTACTGTAAACTCGATATTCGATATATATCTCGATATCTTTTCCAGTGAAAGTATATATATAAATATATTTATTTTTGAGCGAACTTCACTGAAATTGAAGTGAGTGTCAACTGTACTGTAAACAGTCAGTGGCACTTCTATTACACCAGTTAGACAAGATGGGTATTAACAGCACAGAAAATAAGCTGTTTAAGTAGCACAGAATTACATTACATAAATAAAATACAAAAATATTATTTCTTTGTAAAATAAATAACAAAGCTGTGCAAATAATACAAAATGTATCAAACTCAGATAAAAAATACATTTGCAGGCAGGCACTTTTTAATTCCCAATCGACGATGTAATGGACTGTCACACATGTACGGTTCTGGTCAGCGCCAAGTAAGTGACTTTGCTTAATTATGCGGCGATGATCTTCCTCACTTCGGCATACATTTTTGGCAGCATTTCTTGTGCGAAATATGGAGAACAGTTTTGATTTGGGCTTACATGGTAAACAACTAAAATTAATGTTTTATCCAGACGCATACATTTGTACAAAATGTGGCCAAGTAGACGCATTGTGGGTTTCCTGGACGTGGTCTACATCGCTAAAAGAAAAATCAAAAGAAGAGAATCCCTCTGCCATTTTCCACTAGTTTTTTTAATATATAAATCGCCTGCTGGAATATTCCCTCTTCTCTTCTACGACTCTCTCGTCGTCATTTGGGATGTCTGTTGTGATTTCCCTTCCTGCATGGTTCCATGACCCGCCCTATCTTGCCTCTGATTGGCCTGTCCCTAAATTTTGCCTTAATCTCAACCAATCTCAATCATGGATGTTCTTATACTTGCAAGCATGTCTTGGAAGGAGGAAAGGGAGGGGTTTAGTAGCCCATGAGAGGGAGTGGGGAGTGGGGGAGGACAAGGAACACAACAAATAAGCGGTGTTTAGTCATTTTAACGTGACATAAATTATATTGATATTACGATATTTTCCTAAATCATAACTTGTTTTAAAATATATCGATATATCTTACAAACTCGATATATCGCCCAGCCCTACACACCTGTGCTCGTCAGTTTCCAAAAGTTATGTACCAAATTCCGTGGTGATTCGTCTCAAGACCCTAAAGTTGCAGTGGGTGTTTTACAAAGCGCATTAGGCTTTGTGCAAAATCAGTCAAATTTTGCGAAGTATTTGTCAAAAAAATTATAACAGCACAGGCAACACAGTTGAGGCACATGTCTTGACACATTTTCAACGTCAAATTTGAAACTAAAAAAAGGTCACAGCTAACAACTGGGCCTGAATCACTGATAGTTAGTGACGGAGCTGTAAACACTAAAGTACTAGCACCAAAAAAAACACAGTACTATAATTTACCAACAACATTGTGACTGATATCACAAAGAAAATGACAAAGATTGCTGCTGAGCATTCAACAGTCAAATCTGTTATCATCCCCACAGACCTAGATGTTGTCAACAATGAGAAGCACTGACAAAGGATTTTTTTGAAGCTCCTGAGCAAAATGCGATGTTTGAATGTTGCGGTGTATTTGAGTGGCCATCTACCAATTGTAGATTGCGGCTGTTAATACGGATGGTTAAAATATGTATATACAATTTCAAAATTTTAGAGGAAGGCAGGCATCTTTTTAAAGCAGACATTTTTGCCTGAATAAACAAGGAGTATATTTGTTGCGTTCCAACCTTCTTTTTTTTTTTTACTGTTTGTGTCACCCACTCCAGGTGGCTCAGCCAAGGACAGGAGTAGGGAGAGTGCAGAACAGATAAGACAGTGCTCTGAAGGACGGCATCAACTTCAGCACCATCATCTCTACCCCTAAAAAAGTGTCTTCTCCAACCCCTGCGACCCAAATTGAAAAGGTTACCCTTCCCCCATCATCATCCTCATCCTAACAAATGGCGCCGTCCCCAACTCCAGAGGTCAAAACGAGTAGCACAGTCACCCAGTCCGAACGACTCTCTCTTGAAATTTACTGATAAGATGAAGAACCTTGTCAATGCTGGATTTCCTTTGCGAGTCAAAGTGATTTGTGCCGACACAGAACCATGTTTCAATGCTGACATCATCAATGTTTTTCCCCAGGAAAAATCAGGCCCTACGTAGTTCAGGAAGTTGTGTCTATCCCTTTGATGACAAGTAATAGAAAGTCGGTTAAAGTAATGAGTAACAAAAAAGGGACAGTTGCAAACTTAGTGAGTGTAGAATGTCAACCCAGGTGTCTCCTGCTATCTCTGCAAGGATAGCTCTATTCAATGTTAGTTAACTCATAAACAAATCAAATCTAGAATTTAGACTTTTTACACCTTAGTGAAACATAGTTGACTGATATTACTGTAATGCTATTCGTAACAGGGCAGCGCCAACAAATACTGCTGTCAGTTATCTGTGGGGACTACTGTACTTATATAGGTATTAAATGTATGTGTAATGTAATTAAATAAGCATCTAAAGACATTTGACATCAAATACACGACACA
The DNA here is from genome assembly GCF_033978685.3 of Nerophis lumbriciformis. Classification (NCBI taxonomy): domain Eukaryota; kingdom Metazoa; phylum Chordata; class Actinopteri; order Syngnathiformes; family Syngnathidae; genus Nerophis; species Nerophis lumbriciformis. The sequence goes on from NC_084566.2 coordinate 16,450,818, forward strand.
AACTTCTTTTTTTTTTTTAATTATTATTATTACAACTATGTGTGCTGTCTCAGAGTGATCAGTGATCACGTTTACACAGCTGTTTTCACACGTAATCTGCAATCGCAATGCTTTAAATCTGCATATTAATTTAATACGAAATTGAAACAAACATGTAAGAATACAGTACAACCTGCGGTAAAGCCACATTTTCGAGGGTAATCGCCAGTACGCTGTATAACTGTGCGTGCACACGAACACACGCACACAGACACATGAACAAATACACACAATACAACGGGGACGGCATGGCGAAGTTGGGAGAGTGGCCGTGCCAGCAATCTGAGGGTTACTGGTTCAATCCCCACCTTCTACCATCCTAGTCACGTCCGTTGTGTCCTTGAGCAAGACACTTCACCCTTGCTCCTGATGGGACTGGTTAGCGCCGTGCATGGCAGCTCCCGCCATCAGTGGGTGAATGTGTGTGTGAATGGGTGAATGTGGAAAATAGTGTCAAAGCGCTTTGAGTTCCTTAAAAATGTAGAAAAGCGCTATACAAGTAAGACCCATTTACAACACTTTTTTTCGCTACACAACAGAGCGTTGATTATGACGTAAAAACAATCATTTGTACAAAAATAACACTTCAGTTTGCATTGACAAAAGCAAGCTATAACAGACTGAACAATAACACATAACTTCTACTTGAACTTTAACACCGCCCCCCCAACCACACATCAGACCTTGACGACAATACGATATAAAGTATAAACAACAAACCGTTGAATTTTAGGAGTATGTGAAAGTTAGACTCCTACCTTGTTTACTTCCCTGACAAACTCCTTAAAGATTTGTAATCAATCAGACATATCAAGCAGCTAAAATGCCCCAAACATGGAGAAGTGTGCACTGTAGTGAATTTATGTGTGTAATTTTAAATTATATATGGTATTTGAACTTATAATGTATGTATTTATCAATATTTATATATATATTTATATATGTATATATATATATATATATATATATATATATATATATATATTTTTTTTTTATTTTTTTTAATTTATTTTTTTATTTTTTTATTTATATATGTATATATATATATATATATATATATATATTTATTTATTTATATATGTATATATATATATATATATACATACATATATACATACAAATATACTGTATATATATATATATATATATATATATATATACATATCCATCCATCCATTTTCTACCGCTTATTCCCTTCATATATATATATATATATATATATATACACACACACACACACACATACATATATATATATATATATATTCATACATAGATATAGATATATATATATACATATATACATACATGTATACTGTATATATATATATATATATATATATATATATATATACATACATATATATACACACATATATATATATACATACGTATACATACATATATAAACACACATATATATATATATATATATATATATATACATACATATATATACACACATATATATATATATACAGTATATACATACATATATACATACATACATATATATACACATATATATATATATATATACATATATATATATATATATATATATATATATATATATATATATATATTTGTCTTAATAAGGTTATCCAAAAAATAGTGCTCGATACCGTAGTAGAGCGCAATATATGTATGTGTGGGAAAAAAAATCACAAGACTATTTCATCTCTACAGGCCTGTTTCATGAGGGGGGGTTCCCTCAATCATCAGGAGATTTTAATGGGAGCATTCACATACCATGGTTTATATAGGGCACAGAGTGGGTGGGTACAGGCTGGCGTAGGGGCGTGGTGATTGGCTCATGTGTTACCTAGGAGGTGTTTCCATCTGTGGCGGCATGCTGTTACAATTTCGCTGCGCTTGTTGAGGGATGACAGGTCTGGACGGTAAATAATAAACAGTTTCTCTTTCAAGCATAGGTTGCATCTTTTATTACCACTATTGTAAGGTGTGCTGGATGCAAGAATTTGCCATGTTATTGAATATTCAACATTATTGTCTTTGAGGTCCCAAATGTGTTTGCTGAGTTCTGTGGTATTCCGCAGGTTTTGGTTCTTGAAAGAAGCCTTGTGATTGTTCCATCTGGTTTTGAATTCTCCCTCGGTTAATCCTACATATGTGTCGGATGTGTTAATGACCACCACGAAAAGAATACCTACCGGAATTAATAAAAGGCTATCGATGCTGTCATCTAGCAAAGCTGAATTTGACCAAGCAACCCCCCCGTACCAAAAAGCCCTTGATGAAAGCGGATACAATTTCACCCTCACCTATGAACCCACGCCAGGAAACCAGCCAAAAAAGAACAGAAAACGAAACGACATCATCTGGTACAACCCCCCATACAGCAAAAACGTCTCAACTAACATTGGACACAAATTCCTCAATCTGATTGACAAACACTTTCCCAAAGACAACACCCTAAGAAAAGTATTCAACAAGAACAACATTAAATTGAGCTACAGCTGTATGAACAATATACGACAAATCATCTCAAACCACAACAAAACAATTGCAAATGAGCCGTCGGCCCCCGGACAGAGCGACTCCAAAACCAACAAAGGCTGTAACTGTCGAAAGAAACCTGATTGCCCTCTCAACGGGGGGTGCTTACAAACATCAGTTGTCTACCAATCTAAGGTAACACGCAAGGACATTAACACATCCGACACATATGTAGGATTAACCGAGGGAGAATTCAAAACCAGATGGAACAATCACAAGGCTTCTTTCAAGAACCAAAACCTGCGGAATACCACAGAACTCAGCAAACACATTTGGGACCTCAAAGACAATAATGTTGAATATTCAATAACATGGCAAATTCTTGCATCCAGCACACCTTACAATAGTGGTAATAAAAGATGCAACCTATGCTTGAAAGAGAAACTGTTTATTATTTACCGTCCAGACCTGTCATCCCTCAACAAGCGCAGCGAAATTGTAACAGCATGCCGCCACAGACGGAAACACCTCCTAGGTAACACATGAGCCAATCACCACGCCCCTACGCCAGCCTGTACCCACCCACTCTGTGCCCTATATAAACCATGGTATGTGAATGCTCCCATTAAAATCTCCTGATGATTGAGGGAACCCCCCCTCATGAAACAGGCCTGTAGAGATGAAATAGTCTTGTGATTTTTTTCCCCACACATACATATATATGTATATACATACATATATATATATATATATATATACATACATACATATATATATACATACATATATATCCATACATACATATATATATATATCCATACATACATATATAATAATAATAATAATATATTAATAGATAATGTGGGGGTCCAGTCCATCAGGAAGCCAACAGATAGTCATGGACTATGTTTACACTGTAGGCTCTGATGTCTAATTCAAATTGTTTTTGTCTTTTTATGTGGCCGTTCACATTACAAAAAAAAATTGATTTCTAATGTGAATGCAACCTGACCGGCATGCGGACGTAACGTCATGACGTCTCATGCACTGCAGTGTCTTCGGAAGTAAACATGGCTTCAACTCCAGTAGTTCTCATTACTATTACATTTGTGGCAATTTCAAGGATTTTGTGTAATCAAAGTATGTATATATATATATATATTTAAAAAAAATCTTTTTAAACTAAACATTTAAAAATAATACCCACTTGACATCAAATGCAGCCGCTCACCCTGGAAGGAGGTTCCCTATATATGCGGTCCCTCCTGAAGAAGTTTTTTCCTCCAGCAGGGGTCTTTTGAGTTTTTCTTGTCTGGATGTGGGTTTAGATCAAGGGATGTCATTGTGAGTTTGTGATACCCTTTGAGACACTTGTGATTAAGGGTTATATATATAAATGTTGATTGAATGATTGACTAACCACCCTAATGGAATAGCTACACAACTCATCATAGCAGAAAAATACATTGTATTTGCTTGCATTTCATTGAAAAAATACAATCCATCAGATCAAATATCAACTTCTACTGCCCAAGTATAACTCAGTTACCATGTCAGAATTTGATACAGTGAACCAAAAACTGTAGAAGAAAAGTTCAGCAACTAAAAGCATCAACAAGCTGTCTGATTGAATATCACCTGATTTCTTCAAAACTATTGTGAAGTCTGTGCTAACTGCTCTGCAGCAAATAATCAATGGCTCCCTTCAGTCTAGCAAGTTTCCTAAACCCCTGAAAGCAGCTGCCATAATGCCAATTCTAAAAAAGAGAACACTGGATTTTTCCATGCAAACAAGCTATAGACCCATCTCAAAACTAACCTTGATAGCCGAGACTGTTGAAAAGTTGTTTTAATCAACTCAACAATGCATTTAATTCAAATTGACTTTTTGTTCAACTACAATCAGCTTTCCAACCGCACCACAGTACAGAATTGGATTGTGTCTGAGTGCCTAATAATATAAGGTTCGCCTCTCACAGCATCTTCCTTATCTGAATCGCTCCCACTGCCCTCTAGTCCTTCACTCTCACTTTCCTCATCCACAAATCTTTCATCCTCGCTCAAATTAATGGGGAAATCGTCGCTTTCTCGGTCCGAATCGCTCTCGCTGCTGGTGGCCATGATTGTAAACAATGTGCGGATGTGAGGAGCTCCACAACCTGTGACGTCACGCGCATATCGTCTGCTACTTCCGGTACAGGCAAGGCTTTTTTATCAGTGACCAAAAGTTGCGAACTTTATCGTCGATGTTCTCCACTAAATCCTTTCAGCAAAAATATGGCAATATCGCGAAATGATCAAGTATGACACATAGAATGGACCTGCTATCCCCGTTTAAATAAGAAAATCGCATTTCAGTAGGCCTTTAATGTTGACACTCATAGTCAAAGACAACAATACACATAACACACTTATATCTATTAGTGACACCAGATGAATATAATCCAATAGACATGTTGTGTTACTATTCGGAACAAATTAATAAATGGATGAACAAAACATTTCTTCAATAAACCACAGCAAAACTGAGGTAATTGTTTTTGGTGGTACATAATAGAGGATCGCTGTTAGTAAAACCCGGGAGCCTTCTGATAAACTCAGATCTGACTTTTAGCAGTAATATCAAATCAATAACTAAAACAGGATTTTACCAGCTGAAGAACATATCCAAAGGAGATCTCAAGTCCCAAGCAGATCAGGTGAAGCTAATCCATGCTTTTATCTCTGGTAAATTGTATTGTTCTTCTGACAGGACTTCCTTAAAAAGGGCCTTAAACAGCTCATATTTTGACTAAAAGGAGATCAGAGCATATTACTACAGCTCCAAAGACTTTACACCTGCTTACAGTCAGCTTTAGAATAGACTTTAAAGTTATGCTACTGCTCTATAAATCACTCAATGCTTTAGGTCCACAATACATCCATGAAATGCTAATGGGATATTATTCCTGTAAGATAGTGAGTTCAAATCAAACATGGGGAAGCAGCATTTAATTGTACACAAATGTAATAAACTGCCAATAGACGTTAAATCAGCCCAAATTGTGAAAGTTTTTAAATCCAGGCTGAAAACTTTTTTTCTTATGCTCATGACTGAGCTCCTTTGAAGCATTTTAAAAACCAGTTGTAATCCTTTATTTGCATTTGTGTTCTGTACTTTGTTTTTTTATATTCTTTGTTCCTAAATGCTTTGAAATGTTGAGCTTATTAATCGCGTCAAGCACATACAAAAAGCATAATATAAATAAAACTACCTTGCCTTTTGTTTGAAGAGTTTCAGGAGTAGCAGCGAAAAGGGGAATTTGTTGCTGTTGTGATGACAAACCTACAGTAGTTACTACTATTGTGATTGTGAAAATTGTGCATGCAATCGTGTTTAGGACAACCGGGAGTGTCAGACACACAGTCACACTTGAATCACAGTGTGCAAACACTCACATGGGTGTGTCTGCTGGACTTTTAGACAGTCACTCGCTGAGACGCACACTTGTACTGTGGTGACTGAGGGCATATACAATCACACTTAATGAGTAACACTTAGGTAAGGTAAGGTTTCCCCATGCAAGACCCCGCCTGTAGATTAAACTTCCTTTAAGGTTTTCAATTAAAGGAATGTATGATAACAAAAAACAAACACAAGCCGGATGGAATGTGGGTATATAAATGGATTTTAGAAGCAAATTCCCTCACTTTTCCCTTAGCAGTTGGACCATGAATCCTCAGTCTGGTATCTATGAGCCGTAACTATGAAAGTAATCCCAGCTTTATTATCACTAATATTATATCTGCGTGATTGTGCCCTTTCTAGCCTGGGGCTATGGAAGTTTGGCAGCGCAACTCCCCAAATGGTTGTTTTCCAGCAGCACACACATTCCGCCCAAGTCTCCTCAGCTGATGAATTTAGCCTCCGGAGAAAATAGGTGCGATGTTGAGTTCGGGCATGTCGAGACAAACTAAAAGAACGAAGACGAAGTCCCCGAAGATGACACCGCTTTTTCACTCAAAGACACTCACTTGGTTCCACTGAAGAACATTTTGGATTTGAGATGTTCCTGCATTTTCACAATGCACTATAGTAAAATAAATATGGGGGAAAAAAATGCCCCCGAGGATATACAAAACCCAAAACCAGTGAAGTTGACACGTTGTGTAAATTGTAAATAAAAACAGAATACAAGGTTTTGCAAGTCCTTTTCAACCTATATTCAATTGAATAAACTGCAAAGACAAAATACTTAAAGTTCGAACTGGTAAACTTTGTTATTTTTTTCAAATATTAGCTCATTTGGAATTAGATGCCTGCAACATGTTTCAAAAAAGCTGGCACAAGTGGCAAAAAGACTGAAAAAGTTGAGGAATGCTCATCAAACACTTATTTGAAAAATCCCACAGGTGAACAGGCTAATTGGGAACAGGTGGGTGCCATGATTGGGTATAAAAGCAGCTTCCATGAAATGCTCAGTCATTCACGAACAAGGATGGCGAGAGGGTCACCACTTTGTCAACAAATGCGTGAACAAATTGTGAACAGTTTAAGAACAACATTTCTCAACGAGCTATTGCAAGGAATTTAGGGATTTCACCATCTACGGTCCGTAATATCATCAAAAGGTTCAGATCGTAACACAGTGTTGTCTTTTATGAAGTATGTCATGATAAGTAGTTGTAGTTATAGTTGCTAAGAAAATAGCAAACGTTGTGATGCGATGTGAAATCTATGCGCTGACGTAATGCTTAAAATGACCAAAATATGGTTACACTACATGTTATTATGAATGTGCCTGTTACTATATTACATATACTGTCTCCATACAGCGTGCATATAAAACATTGTTGGAGGTTTTTGGAGGTTTTTAGAGCGCTTTTAGGCGGAATAGATTGAATCCCCATTACCTGATTTGTTAACGGTCTACTACTAGCCATATATTACAAGTTAGAACACACAAAAAAGAAAAAAACATGTGTTCTTTTCTTACATAGGGATTGTGAATGATAGGCAAAATTCCCGAAAAAAAGTACATTCCCTTTAATTGAGACCACAGTGTCACTATACACATCACTATACACATCACATGTTTGTTTTGTTGTTCTTTGCAGTGGCTTGCTTCTTTTTACACATTCGGAATACGATCAAGTGAAATGTGTGGAATGCATCTTTTGTATTAGACCTTTGTTGTTATTCATTAAAGATACATCTAAAGTGTATTATTATTTCTGCATTCTGATATTACTGGTTAGGTTAAATTCATTACTTGCATGAGTTTGTCATGTTGACAATGTTGACTCTGGAACAGAGTATTTTTAAGCGGTCACTGCATGGAAAAATTCATAATACAGGTAAAAGCCAGTAAATTAGAATATTTTGAAAAACTTGATTTATTTCAGTAATTGCATTCAAAAGGTGTAACTTGTACATTATATTTATTCATTGCACACAGACTGATGCATTCAAATGTTTATTTCATTTAATTTTGATGATTTGAAGTGGCAACAAATGAAAATCCAAAATTCCGTGTGTCACAAAATTAGAATATTACTTAAGGCTAATACAAAAAAGGGATTTTTAGAAATGTTGGCCAACTGAAAAGTATGAAAATGAAAAATATGAGCATGTACAATACTCAATACTTGGTTGGAGCTCCTTTTGCCTCAATTACTGCGTTAATGCGGCGTGGCATGGAGTCGATGAGTTTCTGGCACTGCTCAGGTGTTATGAGAGCCCAGGTTGCTCTGATAGTGGCCTTCAACTCTACTGCGTTTTTGGGTCTGGCATTCTGCATCTTCCTTTTCACAATACCCCACAGATTTTCTATGGGGCTAAGGTCAGGGGAGTTGGCGGGCCAATTTAGAACAGAAATACCATGGTCCGTAAACCAGGCACGGGTAGATTTTGCGCTGTGTGCAGGCGCCAAGTCCTGTTGGAACTTGAAATCTCCATCTCCATAGAGCAGGTCAGCAGCAGGAAGCATGAAGTGCTCTAAAACTTGCTGGTAGACGGCTGCGTTGACCCTGGATCTCAGGAAACAGAGTGGACCGACACCAGCAGATGACATGGCACCCCAAACCATCACTGATGGTGGAAACTTTACACTAGACTTCAGGCAACGTGGATCCTGTGCCTCTCCTGTCTTCCTCCAGACTCTGGGACCTCGATTTCCAAAGGAAATGCAAAATTTGCATGGTTGGGTGATGGTTTGGGGTGCCATGTCATCTGCTGGTGTCGGTCCACTCTGTTTCCTGAGATCCAGGGTCAACGCAGCCGTCTACCAGCAAGTTTTAGAGCACTTCATGCTTCCTGCTGCTGACCTGCTCTATGGAGATGGAGATTTCAAGTTCCAACAGGACTTGGCGCCTGCACACAGCGCAAAATCTACCCGTGCCTGGTTTACGGACCATGGTATTTCTGTTCTAAATTGGCCCGCCAACTCCCCTGACCTTAGCCCCATAGAAAATCTGTGGGGTATTGTGAAAAGGAAGATGCAGAATGCCAGACCCAAAAACGCAGAAGAGTTGAAGGCCACTATCAGAGCAACCTGGGCTCTCATAACACCTGAGCAGTGCCAGAAACTCATCGACTCCATGCCATGCCGCATTAACGCAGCAATTGAGGCAAAAGGAGCTCCAACCAAGTATTGAGTATTGTACATGCTCATATTTTTCATTTTCATACTTATCAGTTGGCCAACATTTCTAAAAATCCCTTTTTTGTATATCGCCTTAAGTAATATTCTAATTTTGTGACACACGGAATTTTGGATTTTCATTTGTTGCCACTTCAAATCATCAAAATTAAATGAAATAAACATTTGAATGCATCAGTCTGTGTGCAATGAATAAATATAATGTACTAGTTACACCTTTTGAATGCAATTACTGAAATAAATCAAGTTTTTCAAAATATTCTAATTTACTGGCTTTTACCTGTAGTTGTAGGTGGTAAACTATTAATGTACCTGTCAAAAGTTTGCAGACTATTTCTCATTCAATCAAATAAAAAACTGTCTCCAAACGTTGGACTGGTGCTGTGTATCTTAACTGAATAAAGAACCGCTTCTCGTCGCTCACCTGACAGGAGTCTCCAGTGAACTGAGGAGGGCAGGCACAGACCTCCACTGTGTTCCCAGGACCGCCCGTCCCCGTGTTGGCGGCCTCCTCCATGCCCACCTCGCCCAGACTGAGTCGCTGGCTCTGAGTGAAGTACAAGGCTCGGATCCTGAGACGCACCAGACCAGCCAGGACGATCATAAGTTGTTCTCTGGACACGGGCCTGTTAGTACCAGCATGGCGCCAGTTTTTCTGCAGATGACAAGACCATTGGAGGAAGGTAAATGAATAGTACATGTATAAAAATGTGATTGCAAGTATTGGGACACCTGGCTCTCGGTATACCTCCACTAGCTGGACTCTGCCTTGATACAGTTGATCTGGCAGCTGGACTTGAGGAGCTAAATGGATCAGTGTCATGTCCCTACCCTGCAGGATGGGGTAGAAAGGAAGATATATCTAAATAATACTGTATATAGTACAGGCCAAAAGTTTGGACACACCTTCTCGTTTATTGGGTTTTCTTTATTTTCATGACTAAACTCATTTTAGATCGGGGGCCACATGGAGAAAAATCTACTCCCAAGTGGGCCGGACTGGTAAAATCACAGCACGATAACTAAAAATAAAGACAACTTCAGATTGTTTTCTTTGTTTAAAAATAGAAAAAGCACATTCTGAAAATGTACAAATCCTAATGTTGTTGGGGTTTTTTTTACACTTACAAGTTGCAGTTAATAGTATTTCACCTTTATTTGTCGTTATTCATACTTTTGAATAAATTATGTGATAATATTCATCAGTTCATCAGTTGGTGTTAATTTTCAATCTATCATGATAAAAAAATAATATCAAAATCCAATTACAGGATGTTTGCAAATTTTTTTACATATATAGCTAAATCTACGTAGATACAAATAATTATTATTGCGACATTTAGTGGACACATTTAGAACAGCAGTTATATGTTTTTTAAACAACACTGAAGAATGTCGACATAAATGCATACAGTCAGCAGGACATCAGGTGTCCTGTCCATGGGGGTCATTCCCTCACTGGGAATGCCAAATGATTTTGCCTGGTAGGTGAGGAATCCACCATAAGATGACACCTGGGAGTAAAATCAGAAACATGTTTTACAAATGACTTTTCTAATTTCAACTGATTTTGAAGTTTGAAGTTGATTGCAAGTGACGTAAGAATGCAAACATTTTTACTAGGCAGTGAGAAGACTGTGATTTTTACATTAAACTCAATGTGTTTTGTTTTTGTTTCAATTTCAGCACTTATGTTTGATAGGATACCAGCTTGAAATATTGCATTGCATAATTAAACAGGGAGCAGAGACAAGCTGCATTAAAAGCAGAAGGTGTTACGATGTGCTGAAAAATGTGTTAATATACAGTATACATAACACATCAAGCAGTAAAATCACCGTCTGGCCAAAGAGTCTCCACCACCGCTGCAGTGCTAATGTGTAATGTATGTATAATATATACAGTATGTACTGTAATTGTTTAATGTAAATATCTCAAATTAGTTGTTTTTTTAATCAACTAATTACCAATTAACTAAAAGTTGATTGGGAAATACACAACACAAAGCTTAACTAAAAGCTCGAAGAAATTAGGTCAAGCAAATTATATTTTTCAAAATAAAATAACATAAAATAAAGGATGGATTAAAAAACTGGATTAAGCAAAGAAATCAAACAATGTACTAATATAATCCACTTCAAGAAACTCTTCAAACTTAAAGTGTTTACAAAGTACAAAGAAGAAGAACATTTATTATTCCATCCATCCATTAATTTTCCAGATCAGGGGTCCCCAAACTTTTTGACTCGGGGGCCACATTGGGTTAAAACAATTTGGCCGTGGGCCAAGCTGTATGTATGTATGTATATATATATATATATATATATATATATATATATATATATATATATATATATATATATATATATATACATATATAAAGTTTTAGCACCTGCTATGTAAAGGAAAAGGGGTAGGTTTAAATAAGCTCTGCTTCTTCCTACTCCTTTTCGAACATGTTGAATAGAGAAACTGGAAATTGTTACGTATCATGTTGTATGCATGCATGTTCCAAATAAACCCAAACTCAACTTAAGTCAACTCAAAAAGTAAAATAAAATGAAAAGAAACAAATAGAAAAGAAAAGAAAAGAAAGGAAAAGAAAGGAAAAGAAAAGCAAACAAAACAAAACAAAAAAATATATAAGAAAAGACAAAAGAAAAGGAGAAAAAAAGAAAAGAAAAGAAAAGAAAAGAAAAGAAAAGGAGAAAAAAAGAAAAGAAAAGAAAAGAAAAGAATAGAATAGAATAGAATAGAAAAGAAAAGAAAAAAATATATAAGAAAACAAAAGAAGAGAAAATAAAAGAAGAGAAAATAAAAGAAAATACAGAGCGAACATTAACTTTAGAGCTTTAAGAAAAACATCTAAATATCTTTTTTCAGGATGTAAATATTGCATAAGTTATGGATATGATGCTGCAGCAAAAGGCCAATTAATTATCAGTGTGTGTACTTGGTGGGAATACCAGTAAGTACCAGCATGGACTCACCTTGTCTCCTTGGTATGAGGAAGGTGCCACCCAGTGTAACGCTTGAACTGAAGGAGGAAGCTCCTGGATGTCCGCTACCACCGTGTTACTGGCCGTGTTCAATGCGGACTGGATATCTCTGTGGTCATGACTTTCCAACCTCCAGCCGCGCATGTCCACAAACTAAAAGCAGATAAATATGTATTTTGAATGTACATTTTAAAAATAAGTTACTCTCTAGTTTAAGACTAGACTGCAAAAATCATCACATGAAAAATGAGACACAGTGATATTTACAGACACGTAACCAACCTTCCCCCTGCGTTTGCTGGAACTTTGACACTGGTTGGTGGCGCCAAAGCAGAAGCAGCTGGTGCATCCATTAGGGTTGGACGGGTCGAAATAAAAGGAGCCGTCCCGACATGTATCACACCTGATGCCGGCGACATTTTTCTACACATAAGTGATGAGAGAAGGTAAAAAGCGTGGCGCAAAGCCAGGACTAAGCAATAAAACTTGTTATGAATTGATGTTATTGTATTGTTTATACAGACTTTTCATACTGTATGATGTAAACAGTGATAGTTTTTTATGATTTTGCCTATAAATAATACCACCTAAGATTTTAAATAAAACAATTCACATTCAATTGAAGTCTAGACTTACAGCTGTAATTAAAGATTTCAAAAAAGTTATGAAATTATAGACATTTTATATCAATTTTAAGGGGCTCAATAGTATTTGGAAAATTGTCAATGACTGCTTGAAGTTTGTAGTCAATTGATGTCACCAAATTTATTCCCTGGAAAAATAATACCAAATACCTAACTGGAGAGTCATGGGGAAACAATTAGGACAAAATATAGTATTACTTTTCTATTGAACCACTGAACACCAGAGGATGGAAAATTTGCAAAAACATGTACTCTCAGAGCAGACTTGGGCAAATTAAGGCCCGGGGGCCACATGCGGCCAATTCAACTTTTTAATCTGGCCCGCCGCACATTCCCAAATTGTTTTTTTGGATCTTTAAGATATGATGTGCAGTGATGTTTTCAAATGACCGTAAGTCTTGAACTATACAATGTATTTCAATGGTTGGTGTTGCATGATATACTAGTTATTATGGTAATCTAAATCACAGCAGCTCAAACGAGGCACCAAGCAGTGTGGGTGGGGAGCGTTTCCACAGAGTGTTTCCAGAGCGGCCAGCCTGAAATGTGGGTGTCAGGCACAGACGCGGAAGGAGATTTTTACAACAAAGTTTAAAAGCTTAGTGATATATCAGATACATCAGATTGTAGGTGGGTTTTTTTTTACCCTTTGCGTTCATACTTCGCTGTGTTTGTTGCATCTTTGTTGCGTTTCGCTTGATTGTAAAATATGTCGATCGAGAGGGGGTGTAACGTTCATATGTTGTCAATATTCAGTGTTTTATCGTTCATAGTCAATATTGTGAATCCCACATTCTTTATTTTCATGTAAATTCTGGGTGTCTCATTCAGTAAAAAATGTATCATTTCATTCCGTTTTTAAGGCGGTCTGTCATAACACTTTTAGCTTTCAATTAGACATTATTGTGAGGTTTTGTATTAGTGTTCCTAAAAATAGGACCCGAGCATACATACTGTACAGCAGATTTTCACAGCTTACATATATATGTATATGTGAGTGTGTGTATACATGTGTGTATATGTACACATATATATATATATATATTTATAAGTGTGTGTATATGTGTGTATATGTATATATATATATATATATATATATGTGTGTATATGTACATATATGTATACATATGTGTGTATATGTACATATATGTATACATCAGTGTTTCCCACACATTCATTTATTTGTGGCGGCCCGCCACGAAAGAATTACGTCCGCCACAAATGGATTTTTCGGCTTTTGACTCGCTCGACCGCTCATAAAAGCAATGGGACTCTGTCTGTGAATGTACCTTGTAGTTACAACTCCGGTGCAGTAGGTGGCGGTAGCCTACTATGCATTGTAACTCCGCCAATAGCACTTAATTACCTGGTGGGCCAGAAGAAGAAGAAGAAGAAGAAGAAGACGAAGACGAAGACGAAGAAGACGAAGACGAAGAAGACGAAGACGAAGACGGATGGACGGGATCAAAATACGAGGGTAATATAGGTTATGGTAGATAGGTTATAGCTGCATCGCTCGCGGCTCGTCATATATTTAACGTTAATCCGCGATTTCACCGAGCGTTTCACTGACGGGGTCCGGGGCAGACGGACGTAATAACAATCATCTGTTTTCATACCGACGAGCTAACGTGTCCAGGTTATAACCCTGTTGTCAATAAACACACGTGGAGACGGTGCTTCAGATACTGCATTAATACTCAAGCTAAAATGTCCACTGTCCACTTCAGCATGGGAATGCAATGAAAAGAATAAAATCTGAGCCAACCAGCTGTTAAAATGTTGTCCAGGTTAATGTTTTGGCCATTAAAGGCCCTTCATTTCAAGATTTCAACTGTGATCGGGCTTTAAACAGGTGGCTGACCTGTTCAGATGGGTGTAACTGCTACTGGTCAAATAATGTGAAATAGCATTTAATTTTACATGTATGCAATGCCATTTAAATGTAATTATAGATAATAATAATAATAAATACTGTGTAGTGTTGTAAATAGTCAACGGGAAGGATTTTAGTAAGATATAAGCCATGAGCACTACACAGCCAGAAAAAAACCTAGGCAGGACAAGTAAAAATATTGGGGCAAGTAGATTTGAGAAGTCGGGCAAGTAGAAAAATTAGGGTGGAGGGAACAGGTGAGACTCAGCAAACACTGAAAAATAAAGCAGGGTCAGATCAGAAATGCACTTTTCTCACGAAAAGGGTCCTAATTTATATTCTTATGTGCCTTATAGAGAGGACCACGACAAAACATACACCTCTGCCTCTGTTTCACTTTATGTTGCTGGTAAATAATATGGTTGTAGTAGTAGGCTAAAGTTAAATTATTTAGTATGCACTAATTAAAGGGGCAGAGCTTTAAGAGACATTTTAGCTTTTATATTTTATAAGATATATTTTTTGTAAGAACCACAATTAATAAATATATTTCAGTGAATAACTAATTGTTCAAATCTGTATATAAATATGTACATAAAGTGTTGTAATTATATTCCAACTCCGCGTTCTTCTTGGTCATCGCCCCCCCCCCGCCCCCCCGGACCACACCACCACAAATAGATGCCTGCCCTGTGGGAAACACTGTACATATGTGTGTATATGTATATATATGTATACATGTGTGTGTGTGTGTATATATATATATATATATATATATATATATATATATATATATATATATATATATATATATATATATATATATTAGGGGTGTGGGAAAAAATCGATTCGAATTCGAATCGCGATTCTCACGTTGTGCGATTCAGAATCGATTCTCATTAAAAAAAAAAAAGTTGTAATATTTTTTAATTTATTTTATTTTTTTAATTAATCAATCCAACAAAACAATACACAGCAATACCATAACAATGCAACCCAATTCCAAAACCCAACCCAACCCAGCAACACTCAGATTGAGAGGAGACACAAACACGACACAGAACAAACCAAAAGTAGTGAAACAAAAATGAATATTATCAACAACAGTATCAATATTAGTTACAATTTCAACATAGCAGTGATTAAAAATCCCTCATTGACATTATCATTAGACATTTATAAAAAAAAAAAACTTGCATGGCATCTCATAAGCTTGACAACACACTGTGTCCAATATTTTCACAAAGATAAAATAAGCAATATTTTTGGTTCATTTAATAGTTAAAACAAATTTACATTATTGCAATCAGTTGATAAAACATTGTCCTTTACAATTATAAAAGCTTTTTATAAAAATCTACTACTCTGCTTGCATGTCAGCAGACTGGGGTAGATCCTGCTGAAATCCTATGTATTGAATGAATAGAGAATCCTTTTGAATCGAGAATCGTGTTGAATTGAAAAAAAAAGAAAAGATTTTGAATCGAATCGTGACCCCAAGAATCGATATTGAAACGAATCGTGGGACACCCAAAGATTCACATCCCTAATATATATATATATATATATATATATGTTTATATATGTACACATGAATAGATATACAGGCCCCCAGACACATTTTTTTCTCTAAAGTTGGCCCCCCGAGTCAAAATAATTGCCCAGGCCTGCCTCAGAGTGTGGTTTGTGCTATTATTTTTGTGACAAATACACCACATGGTGGCGCTGCTATTAAACTTCGTAAATCGGATTGACTGATTACTCGCAGCTCAATGTGCTCTGCAAAAGACCTGCTGTAAATTAGGATGTTTAGCTGAGTCACCAGCAAATTTGCTATACACCTTTACAGGAAAAACATGGCCGCCATCAAGCAAAAATACTTGACCACTAGTTGGCCATAAGTAGTTGATTATTTGTCCAATGATTATACAATTTTGAGGATATCTGTATTACATGAGTGCCAGCATATCTTTTAAAGCATTTAGATGACAACCAATAGAGAGCACCACAAATGCAATTTACTGTTTTGCTAAGATTAAAAAAAAAAAATGTAGAGCAAATTGGATACGTACCTTACAGAGACACTTCCCCGTGTCAGGGTGACACACATCATGCTTGACACCGCCTTGTTCGCAGTCACAAGGCACACATTCAGGAAAGCGGTGATAGCCCACAGCACATCGATCACACTGCCGTCCACCAATCCTGGGCTTGCAGCTACACACAGCATACACAGAACATAATAAACTAACTTAGAAGTTATTTTAAAGTGTTGTTTTATGAATGTATGTTGATAACCAGGTGATGCATGCAGCTAATCATACAGTGGATACATTAATATTCATCAATAGTATTTTATTTCAGTGGGGGCGTGAACACAAGTTTGTCCTCTTGGGCAGTTTTTCTCCAATAGTGGGGCGGGCCCCTTTGGGAGGCGCGGCGTAATGCTAGCAGGGGTGCGTGTGAACCCAGGGAACATGCCTTATTAGTATCATGCTTAAAACCCTGGTTCAAAAAGCTGTGCACTACAAAAAGTGCTCATGGTCTCCATTAATCCTGACTTCCTCATTTTGATTTTAAAAAATTAACACAATTTGTTATATTCATTTTTGTTTCGTAGGTTAAAGTGTTTCATTTATTGTGCTCCTGAGTTAATGTTGCTAAACTATTAGAATTTATTATTATTTATTGAGCAGCCGGGATAGGCTCCAGCCCACCCGTGACACCGAGAGAGACAAGCAGTAAAAAATTGATTGATAGATAGTTTTAAGTATCAAATGGTTCAAGTCAATCAAAAAATGTTTATAGTTCAAATAAAGATGTTTTTTATTTCAGGCAAATTATTGCACTTTAAATTTTGTCAGTTACAGACTAAAAAACAATGTTTATAAAGGTATTATTTTTTTGTAAGTTGATCTGTATTTTTTTTTTCTTCTTCAATGTTAATAAGGATACAGTCTTATGCAGAGGTGTATTTATTACAACTTTATAAACAAATGATACCATATATGGCTGTAGGGTATAGTGGGGGGATGCAAAATGTCAAAATGTAGGGGGGGGCGTAACAGAAAATAATTGAGAAGCACTTTCAAGTCTAGATGGAGGCATCCCCCTAGAGTGGCTGTCAGCAACCAGCGGCTCTCGAGCCGCATGCGGCTCTTTGGCGCCCCCCTAGTGGCTCCCTGGACCTCTTTCAAAGATGTGTGAAAATGGAAAAAGATGAAGAAAAAAAAAATATTTTTTGTTTTAATATATTTTCTGTAGGAGAACAAACATGATACAAACCTTCCTGATTGTTAGAAATCCCACTGTTTATGTTATACATGCTTCACTGATGAGAGTATTTGGCAAGCACTGTTTTAAATAAAGTTGATTTGATTTGTCCTACTAATTTCAACGATTGATTGATTGATTGATTGATTGATTGATTGATTGAAGCTTTTATTAGTAGATTGCACAGTACAGTACATATTCCGCACAATTGACCACTAAATGGTAACACCCGAATAAGTTTTTCAACTTGTTTAAGTCGGGGTCCACGTAAATCAATTCATGATCCTTGAACTCATCGTAGTTTGTTTACATGTAGAACTTTCTCCAATGCTGCCACAGAAAGACGTGTTTTATGCCACTCCTTCTTTGTCCCATTTTGTCCACCAAACGTTTTATGCTGTGCGTCAATGCACAAAGGTGAACTTTGTTGGTTTTATTGATTTGCTGAAGTGCTTATCAGGCATATTTGGTCAATCCATGACTGCAAGCTCATTGATGCTAACATGCTATTTAAGCTAGCTGTATGTACTTATTGCATCATTATGCCTCATTAGTAGGTATATTTGAGCTAACTTAATTTCCTTTACTTATGTCCTCTGTGTATTTCATTTATATTTGCATGTCTCATGACACATTATCTGTATGTAATGTTGGCTGCATTTCTCATAGTTGTTTGTGTGCCATGTTGTTCCAGACCACAGCAAACGTAACCCAGCTTGCAAAGATTGTAATAAATCCATTAGACGAAAACAGCCTGCAGTTTCCTTAAACTTGGACACAGACATCTATACCTTTGGCCATTCTGAGCCAGTAATTTCCAGAAGTTATCAAATCCTGTGAGAAGCCTCCATTTCCCTAATGATTTCCAATTTTGAAAACATTTGTAGAATAAAAATTTAAATACAACATTTCTGTCAATTAAGATTTGCGTCAGCCTTTGATAGTAGGCTAATATAGCTAATATAGACACTTTCATCATGTGTTGCCTTCATTATAACACTTATACAAGACTTAAACATTTTTGCGGCTCCAGACAGATTTATCTTTGTGTATTTTTGGTCCAATATGGCTCTTTCAACATTTTGGGTTGCCGACCCCTGCCCTACAGGAGGACTGCCATACAGTAATCCACCATAAAGTAATGATCTGTTATAATGTAAAAAATGTAGGGGCTTAATTTCCTGTTCACCTGCACTGTCCAGTGACACGGTCGCAGTCGAGCCCTGCACCGGCCTGGATGCCGTTCTGGGAGCAGCCACAGCCCTCGCAGCCCAGCAGAGGATGATAACTGAAAGTCCGGTTCTGACACACTTCGCAGGCCGGCCTGACTGTCTGAGGCGGGCACACGCAACGACCCGTCACCTCGTCACACAACCTGCGGCCACACTCACACGCTGTGGAGAGACAACAAAAGTTTCATTTGGCATTTCATGTTATAACTGTGTCCAGGATGTACACTGCCTTCTGCTGGTAAGGGACAAGCAGTAGAAATTTGATAGATGGTACGTGAACTAATGGCAATATTCACTCACGTCTGCAGTAGGGGAATCCGTAGTACCCCGTGGCACACTTGGTGCACCTCTGCCCAATGACGTGCGGCCGGCAGGGGCATTGTCCGCCAGCTGGGTCACAGGAGTCTCCCGTGGAGCCGGAGCGGTCGCAGTTGCAAGGCAGAGCTCCATCGTTGTAAAGTGCCACCAGGGAGCGTGCTGCGTCTCTGCAGAACTGTGAAGATGTTCTTGGACTGAAGAGAACCAAAACACATGTTTAATATCACCACTAGAGGACACTAGTTACATAAACTTGTGTTTTCTGCAGCCTTGTTAAAGCTGACTGATTAGCACTAAAACTAAAAAGTAGGTAATGCCCATATTGATTAAAATATCTAGAGTGGATTTGACTAAACACCTACTTTAAATCAAAGCCTTTTCCTTTGCACTGCTCTATGAAAAGCACAGATTTATCCAGCGCTTTCTCTCTTAGGAGGTCAGGGGTGTAACGACTCTCAGGAACCAGGAAGATATGATCCTATACATGGTAAGAAAAGACAGTAAGGCAGAATAAATGAGAAGAAAACCAATGCAATACACTTGATTGTGCAAATAGCATGCGTACTTAAAGGGGAACTGCACTTTTTTTTTTTTTTTTTGCCTTGTGCTCAATCTTTATGAAAGACATGACGATGGATGGATTTTTTTTAAACGCATTCCAAATATTCAATAATTTGGATCAAAAGTCCGCTTATATATAATATTATATAATTATATAATGGAACCCTATAGAGCCCCTAAAAAAACATCCAAACACCTCCATTAAGGTTTTATATACTGATGTTAGTATATATGTCATGTAGTAACAAGCACATTTATAATAACATTTAATATTTACGTATTTTGATCATTTTAAGCATGCGGCACATTAATTTTAAAAACGCATCACGTTGTTTGTATTTTTTTTTCCTATATCACTGATTATTACTCACTGTAGACTTTATGGGAGCCAACAGACATAACAAAACATCACTTACTGTACAAGGTCTGCTGTCATTAGGATGCCGACTGCTCGGATGTTCATATATTCCCATTTAAAAGAAGAATGTCTCATAATCCTCGCTAAGAAACGTGGTGGGAGTCCGGGGGCGGAACAAGCGCTTTTCATGTCGTCCTCGCCAGTTTCAGGTCCTAAATTGGCTGTGAAAGTGTCCCAACTTCTGGGATTACCCACCAAGACGTCTCATGTCCATGTGATATGCATGATTTATGATATAGAATAAACTTACAGGGAGCAGGGAAGCAAGGAAGCAGCAGACCACTCAATGATGTAAACATAGACACATGGAAGGGATCCCGGCGCCGCTATAAATAGTTGGTCTGTGTTAGCGCTTATAATGACAATATCACTGATACTTGGTTAATATTCAAGTCACAAAATGTAAATTAAGTATTGTTGGTGCTTTTTCAATGGTTATTTATCGGATTTTACAGGTGGAATAGAAGAGCTCCCATTGGCTCCGCTGTAAGTAGACTTATTTACTTTTGTTTTATATTTAGAATGCATTTCAAACAAATACATCCGTCGTCATGTCTTTCATAATGATTGTGAACGATAGGCAAATTCCAAAAAAAGTGCAGTTCCCCTTGAAGTGTATCGCAATTCTTATAGTGCTTTATTTTTGTAATTTCCTTTGTTAATTTGTCATTCGAACAGCTTAACAGGTGCAACCTATTGGTCTATGGGGCAGATATCTTGAACCTTATCAACTCTGCCTGACAACAAAAGGCCATGTAACCGTGTGCAAAACTTGTACACAAGTAGGGGAAAAAAAGGTAAAAAAAAATACAAAAAACCTATACATCTGTTTAAACATTTGTTTTTTAATTTCAAATTTAAAGTTTTAAAATGAGGGTTGGCTCACAATTATTTCCATATGAACGGACTTCTGTTCTTATCCATCCATCTAAATAAACCACTGACCAGAATGAGGGTCTTGCGAGGAGGAATGACCACAGAGATGGTCGGCAGCTGCCACGACTGCTGGATAAAGTCGAAGACGGTACGCCCGTCAGCGGCAAGCACCTCTCTGCAGCCTAACACTGAGGGGCAGAACGACGCATTTATGGAACCTGCAAAAAAGCCAAACATCTGTTATAATCTAAAGAAGGGTTATTCAATGTTTTCCAGGTCAAGGACCCCCCACACTGATGAAGAAAAGGAGCGGGGATGTGACGACCGGGGCGCATTGTGATGCGGGGTTCGTTCTCTCAGGAATGCAGACGGGCGTCAGACACAGCGTGCAGGTAAGAAAGTATTTATTTAATAAATAACTTATACTGAAACAAAGAAAAGGGTGCTCATAGCACATAAGGCAAAAAACTAAAAGAGCTAGCATGGGAGCTAGAAGGTAAAAAAAGGAGTTTAGCGTGGAAGCTAACAGGTACAGAGCCAGAAGTCGTCAACTGTTGCATAAAAACAAACTACGAAGCCAGAACGAATGACAGGGAGGACAGACTTAAATAATAATGTCAGTGATGACAAACAGGTGCGTGTCGGGAACAAACGCGGCAGGTGAAAATAATAAGCAGCCATGGCAACAAACTCAGGTGTACAAAACAGGTACTCAAGGAGTCCAAAACTAACCAAAAACACAAGTATCTTGAAAACGTAAATAAAAAATATGATCCGGGCAGCGGATCACAACAGTACCCCCCCCCCTTAAGGGACAGATTCCAGATGTCCCCTTGAAAAACTAAAACCCCCCCAACTATAACAAAGTTCAAGAGTCCAGGGAGGGTGGAGGGAGGATTTGGCGGAGGGTCGCCAGGTCACATGTCCCCGAATCCACCGGGGACGAGTCAGGTGGCGGCGGCGAATGGAACGCCCCTGCCGGAGGCGAGGCGGGCGACCACGGAAAGGCCACATTTGTGGCTGCCGAGAAGGTGGGCGTGAGTGGCGCCAGAAGTTCATCAGCCGGAGAGTTCTGCGACTACGTCTCGGGTGTCGCTGCTGTTTGCGCCACTGGCGTCCATACTCTAACCTCCGAGAGCGCCGCTTGCGCCGCCAGAACACCAGAGGTCGCTGAGACGACGAGGAGAGAGCAGACCTCGCCGTGGAAGCAGGAGGAAGCGTCGTCGTCGCCGTGGAAGCAGGAGGAAGCGTCGTCGTCGCCGTGGAAGCAGGAGGAAGCGTCGTCGTCGCCGTGGAAACAGGAGGCGTCGTCGTCGCCGTGGAAACAGGAGGCGTCGTCGTCGCCGTGGAAACAGGAGGCGTCGTCGTCGCCGTGGAAACAGGAGGCGTCGTCGTCGCCGTGGAAAGAGGAGGCGTCGTCGTCGCCGTGGAAGCAGGGGGCGGCGTCGTCGCCGTGGAAGCAGGGGGCGGCGTCGTCGCCGTGGAAGCAGGAGGCGTCGTCGTCGCCGTGGAAACAGGAGGCGTCGTCGTCGCCGTGGAAACAGGAGGCGTCGTCGTCGCCGTGGAAACAGGAGGCGTCGTCGTCGCCGTGGAAGCAGGAGGCGTCGTCGTAGCCGTGGAAGCAGGAGGCGTCGTCGTAGCCGTGGAAGCAGGAGGCGTCGTCGTCGCCGTGGAAGCAGGAGGCGCCGTCGTCGCCGTGGAAGCAGGAGGCGCCGTCGGCGTGGGCGGAGCCAGAGGCGGAGCAGGCGGCTCGTCTGTCGGCGTGGGCGGAGCCAGAGGCGGAGCAGGCGGCTCGTCTGTCGGCGTGGGCGGAGCCAGAGGCGGAGCAGGCGGCTCGTCTGTCGGCGTGGGCGGAGCCAGAGGCGGAGCAGGCGGCTCGTCTGTCGGCGTGGGCGGAGCCAGAGGCGGAGCAGGCGGCTCGTCTGTCGGCGTGGGCAGAGCCAAGGACGAATCAGGCAACGGAGTATCTGCGAGTGGTGGATGTCTCAGCTGGGCTGCTGGGTTGGCCGTAGGGGGAATCATCACCTGCAGCGCGGTGAGAATACTGCCCAGCTGTCTCTCCAAAACATCAAGGCGGGCGTCTTGGCGTTCCGCCATTGCTTTGACGCAAGCCCCAAGAACGCCAAACTGTTCCTCCTGTTGTCCAAGTTGTTTGGCCTGTTGGTGCAATGCCCTTTTTACTTGGTCGGTCTCTGCGGGGTCTCGTGTGCATTGCAGCGATGGAGCAGGAGGTGGAGAGGATGGTGTTTGCAGGACCACCAGGGTTGATGGTGGCGTCAGAGTGAAACAGGTGCTGGTGCGGAAACCAGACTTTGAGTCGGTGCTGGTGTGGAAACCAGACTTGGATTCGGTGCTGGTGCGAGAACCAGCCTTGGAGCAGGTGCTGGGCGTGACTTTGGCGGAGGTGGCCTGGCCGGGGGTTGCAGCTTAGCATGCCGAAGGTCTGGTGGCGGAGGCCGGCATGGAGGTTTGGGCTTGGCTGGGTGCAGCTGTGCCCACCCACTAGCAAAGCACCCAGTACTAGCCCCCCCCTCAAGAAGCGGATCCCAGACGCGTCTTGAGCAGTCTGGAACAGTCTTTAGGGGTGGGAGGGAGGAGGTGAGGAGGTGGGTAGGCTCCTCCCCTTTTGATTGTCCTAATTGTCTATTCTGCTCTTCAATAGTGGACTGTAGGGACGACCAAGAGGGAGAAAACAGAGGAGTGGGCGGAGCTTGAGCCATAGGGGGTGGGGCTTGAAAACCAGAATGTGACTGGTACTGACTAGACTTATAATTAACAAAAATGTCCTGATAGTATTTAATTGTTGAATTAAAGTCATTTGGAGGCGGCTGACAAAGAGGTGACTGAATTTAAAAAAATGTCTTCGTCTATGACGTCATCACCAGTGGACGGGATGACGTCATCCGCGCGGGTCTCCTGCTGACTGACAGCCCAATCTTTGAACTGTTTGGCAAAGTGAGTGATGGGATTACCAAACATCGGCGGAGGGGAATCCTGAGCTGCTTGGCTGTGTTCCGGAGGGAAGAATTGCGGGGGTGGCGCGTCTCTGTCGCGAGCTGAAGCAGTCTTGTGCGACTTCCGCCTTCGCTGACGCGTGCGAGCGGGCTGAGAGCGGACCTCCCCGGGCCAGATGGAGTTGATCGGGACCAGAACACCTCCAGGTCCCCATATCATCTCCTCATCTGGATTGCAGCGGAGCGTCTCTGCCTCCATCGCTCGGAGGACCATCCACGCACCTTCTTCATCCACCTCCGTCAGGCCCGATGCGAAAGAATTTTTTGCTGGCTTCGTACTGTGACGACCGGGGCGCATTGTGATGCGGGGTTCGTTCTCTCAGGAATGCAGACGGGCGTCAGACACAGCGTGCAGGTAAGAAAGTATTTATTTAATAAATAACTTATACTGAAACAAAGAAAAGGGTGCTCATAGCACATAAGGCAAAAAATTAAAAGAGCTAGCATGGGAGCTAGAAGGTAAAAAAAGGAGTTTAGCGTGGAAGCTAACAGGTACAGAGCCAGAAGTCGTCAACTGTTGCATAAAAACAAACTACGAAGCCAGAACGAATGACAGGGAGGACAGACTTAAATAATAATGTCAGTGATGACAAGCAGGTGCGTGTCGGGAACAAACGCGGCAGGTGAAAATAATAAGCAGCCATGGCAACAAACTCAGGTGTACAAAACAGGTACTCAAGGAGTCCAAAACTAACCAAAAACACAAGTATCTTGAAAACGTAAATAAAAAATATGATCCGGGCAGTGGATCACAACAGGGGATCCCATAATTCTACATCTTGAGTGAAATTATGATTGTTTTGTTTACATTAAAATGGTCCTAAAGGTATATTGTTATTTTGCAATGCTAGTACTACGGCTTCCTCCCACCTCCAAAAACATGCACCTGGGGATAGGTTGATTGGCAACACTAAAACTGGACTTGTGTGTGAATGTGAGTGTGAATGTTGTCTGTCTATCTGTGTTGGCCCTGTGATGAGGTGGCGACTTGTCCAGGGTGTACGTCGCCTTCCGCCCGAATGCAGCTGAAATAGGCTCCAGCACCACCCGCGACCCCAAAAGGGACAAGCGGTAGAAAATGGATGGGATGGATGGATGCTAACGATATTCATATAATAACAGTATTGTGCTAATTGGTAGCTGGCAACTAGTGCGCTCATCACCAACTGAAAAGTATCACGCTAAGCAATAGCTGGAAACTAGAGCGCCAATCGTTAGCTGACAACTTGCACGCTAATCGTTAGCTGACAACTAGCGTGCCAATCGCAAGCTGACAACTACTGCGCCAATTGCTAGCTGACAACTAGTGCACCAATGGCTAGCTGACAACTAGCCCGCCAATCGTTAGCTGACAACTACAGCGCCAATCGCTAGCTGGCAACTAGCGCACCAATGGCTAGCTGACAACTAGCCAGCCAATCGTTAGCTGACAACTAGTGCGCCAATTGCTAGCTGACACCTAGTGCGGCAATGGCTATGTCAAAGCACGGGCTAGATCCCGCTTGTCATCTGCAACAGGGGCTGCCAGCACCTCTGTTGGCAGCAAGCCAGGACACGCCCCGCTTGCGCTGGCCGCGTCACGCCCACACGCCGGCAAGGCTGTGGGCGATCAGCAATCAGCACACCTGGGACTGATGAGGGCGAGCTGTATAAAGACCAGTGGACCCAAGGATCCACGCCGGAACGTAACCTTCTGTTGGTGTACAGTAAGCGATCACTTGTGCTTATGCAATCTTGCTTTCTCTCTCTGTGTGTTTCTCTACCGTGGTGTTTGATCTGGTCCCGTGTCTTCCTTGTCCTTCCAGTTGTTTGTCTTTGTTCCTGTGTTGGCGAGCTGTGCGTCTCGTCATTTCTTGTTCCCTTGCTTCCCGGACTGCCTTTTTGGATTCTCGACCTCCCGCTTGGACATGGACCTTCTACGCCCCGCTTAGCCCCCAACTATCTGCCTGCCCACGGACTGCCTTCTTGCCTTGTCCTCCCGTTCAACATTAGGTAACACTACAGCCAATCACACACATAGCCTCACACACACACTTTTGGATCTAGTTCACACACGCCATTCCCTTGAGTTATAGTATTATTGTAGATTATTATATATATTGTAAATATATATAATAAAATGCATAGAGTTATACCACCCCTCTTGTGATTCTGTGCTGTCAACTCCTCCTGTAAACGTAACAGGCTAGCTGACAATTAGCTCGCCAATCATTAGCTGACAACAAGCCTGCTAATCGCTAGCTGACAACTAGTGCGGTAATGGCTAGCTGACAACGAGCCCGCTGATCGTTAGCTGACAACTAACGCGCCAATTGCTAGCTGACAACTACAGCGCTAATCGCTTGCTATTATAAATGCTAACATGAGTATAATACTTTTTTTCAATTATCTATATCAATGATTCTCAAACTGTGGGTTCAATCGAGCCAAAGAATCACTTGTTTTATTTTCCTATATTCAAACACAGTGTTACTGTTCAAACTGCCTGTAATGCTACAGTGGTCAAAATGATTAAATATACTTGGTACTTGTTTTGATACTTGTTTTTAATGACTACTTGGGCATACATCGCTACTGTATTTCATTGTTTGTCATTATGGTGGTACTTGGAGAGCTAAGTGTTGAGAACTACTGACCCAGAGTCGTGTATAAAGACAGCGTGGCCAAGTAGGTTTCAAGCGATCTCCACAATGATTGGTCAAAAGGCACTCACGTGACTACAGGGCGTCATGACTGCTACCAACTTTGTGCTGATGCTAAGTGTTTGCGGTGCTTCCTCGTTAGTTTTTTGACATATAAAAATGTTCTGTTGTGTAGCATGGGGCTGCTCCACACGCTTTTACATCGCTTTCCCCACAACTCGGAAAGAAGACAAGTATGGGATGTGAAGGTTCGCTAACATCACTGGAGAGCCACCGATTACAGTGTCTTGTGCAAGGTCTGCGTTTTGTTCAGGAGAGATTACTATATTAAAACATGGTTTGACAAAAACAGACTATCATTGAATATCAGTAAAACTAAAATAATGGACTCTGTAGCAGCAGAAGACAAACTCAAACACAAACAGATAGACATTGAAAGAGTAAAATAAACCACATTGTGAGTCTATTAATAGATGAGAAAGTGAACTGAAAATATACAACATTGAGTGGCAAGTAATATGTCAATAAGGAATATAGCAAAACATGTTGTGGACCAAAAATCACTCCATATTCTCTTTTCTGCTCTATACAGTTCTGCCATATCTGACTTATTGTGCAGAAATAAACAAAAGTACACACTGCAAAAAGTCAGTGTTCATAAACAAGAAAAAAAAATAAAAAAATTAGGGGTATTTAATTTGAACTAAGCAAAATTATCTGCCAATAGAACAAGAAAATTCGGCTTGTCAAGACTTTCCAAAACAAGTAAAATTAGCTAACCACAATGAACCCAAAAATACCTTAAAATAAGTACATTCTCACTAATAAAAAGTGCACTTTTCTTGGTAGAAAAAAAAAAAAAAGACCTTTTTGCTCAATATGTTGAAAAATATTCTTAAATTAAGTAAATGCTAGTGCCATTATCTTGACATAATGATATGCGCTCGGCATCATGATTTTTTTTTCATGCTTGAAGTAAGAAATTATTACTTTAAAAAAGTAGTTTTATACTTGTGAGTGTTGATGACACAGCTTTGCATCAGTCGATATTCTAGTTTCAAGCATTTTTACTCAATATAGGTCATAAAATCACAGCAACAAGCTGTAATATCTTACTGAGATAATTTAGGACCAAAACCCTTAAAACAAGTAAAACACTCTAACATAAAATCAGCTAAGTGAGAAGAATTATCTTATCAGACAGAAAATAAGCAAATATCACCCTTATTTGAGATATATAATCTTACTTAGATTTCAGTTTTTGCAGTGCACGTATTCACTCAGCATGTTACAAGTAGAAAGGTCAGTTACAATATTACAAAATGAATTATTACAAATACATTGGCGTATTTGACATACTTCACACAAAAGTCACAATTTCTCTGTGATTGTTTATCCAAAGCTAATAAAGACTTTGGCAAAATGAGTGTAATTAGTTATTTTTTGGTCATAGGGCGCACCGGATTGTAAGGCGCACTGCCTATGAGCAGGTGTAGTCAAGACTATTTTCATACAAAAGGTACACCGGATTATAGGGGGCATTAAAGGGGTCATATTATGATTTTTTTCAAAATTTAAAACACTTCCTTGTGGTGTACATAACATGTAATGGTGGTTCTTTGGTCAAAAGGTTGCATGGATTATGTTTTACAGATCAATTTCAAGCCGCTTTTTGACAGTCGCTTCACGATGCGCCGTTTTGTGGGCGGTCTTATTTATGTGGCTCACCTTCAGCAAAGTCTTTTCTCCGACATCTTTGTTGTAGCGGTGTAGCGTGCAATGACGGGAGTGGAAGAAGTGTCAAAAGATGGAGCTAACTGTTTTAATGACATTCAGACTTTATTTAAATCAATAACGGGTAAGCATCTCTTAATCCGTGGCTCACTAGTGCAACATGAACGCCGGAAATGTGTCCCGTGAAAAAACGTCCGACCGGAACTCTCTAATAGCTAAAGTTCCTTGGGTGAATAATGTAAACTCACTACACCGGTATGTTTTAGCGCTGTCATGGCGAGTTTACTGACAGATATAAGTAAGAACTTTACACTACTTTATATTAGAAATGGCAACAGCGGAGGATGAATGTCCTATAATAAAAAGAAGATAGAGAAAAAGAAGAAGCTTATCGACTATTTTCAGGACTTAAGCAGATCCCAAATACAGATCAGCAGGTACCAGAAGGTAAGAAAAGTTGCTTTTGCATAACATTGGGAACAAAACGCCAGATAATATGTCTTACCTTATACACACACCATAATAATACTCGTATGTTGAAGCACAGTACAATCCATCAAGCGGTGCGACTTCATAGCTTACCAAAGTCGTACTAAAACATTTTGATAGATTTTTGAGCGCCGTGTGAAATGTTCTATATTTTCAATGGAACATATACAATTTTGGTGTTGTTTATTAGAGTCATATTGCAGTCTACACGTATCTCTTATGACTGCCATCTACTGGTCACACTTATCATTTCACCATGTACCACATAAAATAGCTTTGAGGTCGGTAAGCACAACCAAAAATATTCCGTACATTAGGCGCACCGGGTTATAAGGCGCACTGTCGATTTTAAGTGCGCATTACAGTCCGAAAAAATATGGTATTCTCTACTTACCCTTCCAGCTATACCCAGCATCCACTCGGACCTCCACAGGGTAAGAGACATGCTCTGGCTGGTGGTAGTGCACAAGAAGCACATATCTTCCAGGGAGCGGCACCTTAGGAGTGAAACTTATCTCTGTCTGCAGAGACATAAAAGAGCGCTCACTACAACACAACTTTCCTAAAACGAAGGTGATGATTAATCGATCAATACCTGAGGGTATTTGAGCAGGATCTTGTCACTGTGAAGGTGAACGTCAGAGAACGAGCCTGACTGTCGTCTCTGCCGCCAGTCCGTGTCTTCGCCCTGTTGGCGAGCCGTGTTTAGCTTCCCGTCGCGTGCCGCGTGCAACACCCAGCCTGGCCAAGGACTGTCGAAGTGCCTCAGAATACAATGCTGACTGGAAACATGAAACAGGCACGTATCGAAACAAACATATTCATCTTAAATAAAATAAAATACAACCACAATAATACAAGTATGGTAGCAAACATTGGAGTTACAATCATCCTCGCCATTACTTGGCATAGCCAATGTCACGGTGAGTGAACCTGTGAGATCCGATCAAAACATCTGGCTAGCATTAGTGTTTAGCTAGAAATTGACATAACTTTGTTTTCTGAGCTCAGGGGATGTTGTTGTGGTTTCTGAAGATCTTTGAGGCACTTGTGATCAAGGGCTTTATGAATAAATTGTGATTGATTGATAATTCAATAAATAAAATACAAAAATAATATATAATATAATATAATAATAAAAATAACAATAATAAAATAAACCTTTAAAAATATGACAAAACATCTTGCCAACCTGGCAAAGCAATTCCAGCATATCACTGTTAGTTTGCACCAAACTGAAGCAGAATGAGTCTAACGTCAGCCCAGGATGTTAAAATAATACATAAATGGCATATGTTTAGCCATGAAAATATGGAAAAGCTACTAAAGGGGGGGTTTGACAGACAGGCAGGTGAATAGAGACACCACAGAAGTCCACTCACCAGGGTAAATGCTGTACAATATAGTGAAATGAAGTGAATTATATTTATATAGAGTTTTTCTCTTGTGACTCAAAGCGCTTTACATAGTGAAACCCAATATCTAAGTTACATTTAAACCAGTGTGGGTGGCACTGGGAGCAGGTGGGTAAAGTGTCTTGCCCAAGGACACAACGGCAGTGACTAGGATGGCGGAAGCAGGTATCGAACCCGAAACCCTCAAGTTGCTGGCACGGCCACTGTACCAACCGAGCTGACGTTAAATTACTTCCAAAAACTATTGTAGTTGTTTGTACTACATGCTACTGTATTTTTGTATACAATATTTATGGTCTAAAAGTTAGTTTGACATTTTAAAAGGCATGTTACCTGTTAAAATTGTGCCGTTTTGGGGAGGTAAGCACCAAATTGATTTCAATTCATTTCAATGGGAGAATTTTATTTGAAATACAAGTGTTTTGAGTTCAGACTTTTGTCACAAATGAAGATAGCAGGTTGAGGTACTACTGCATTTTAAAAATTATTACCACCAACAAAAGCAGAACTCTTTACACAGAGTAATTAAAATGACACTGCTTCTCTAAAAGGCCTACAAATTATTTTCAAGTCATTTAAAGTAAAAATTTACTGCAACCTAATTTGAACCTTTCACTGTACTAGTACTGTAAATGACAAGACTGCGCACTGACAATGTAATGAAGCAAAGGACAGTTTGAACGTTTAAGTTTAGCCTCAGGTAAAGCCGGATACTACCACACCTGGAAAACAGATGCATCTGCTTTATTGAAGTCATAGTTTGACAGTGAATACCTGTCTTCGGTGAAGCGACCGTGAGAGGAGGTGCACAGCACCTTGGCCTCTAAGTACTCCATGGAGAACTCCTTTGCAGGCACGGCGTACACTTTGTGCTGAAAAAAACAACAGCGCCGTGGACTTAGCAATGACGCCTAAACGGAGACGAAATGTCTCACCAGCAGGAAGGAGGCGGATGACGTCTGCAGGAGAAGTTCTGTTCTGTGGGTAAGGTGAAACACGGCCACC
The DNA here is from genome assembly GCF_033978685.3 of Nerophis lumbriciformis. Classification (NCBI taxonomy): domain Eukaryota; kingdom Metazoa; phylum Chordata; class Actinopteri; order Syngnathiformes; family Syngnathidae; genus Nerophis; species Nerophis lumbriciformis. The sequence goes on from NC_084566.2 coordinate 16,482,454, forward strand.
TGATTCATGCTGTCCACCGCCACACTCCGACACAAAAAGCTGTAGGAGAAAGACAATGCTGTGTTTGCATGACTCACATTACCAATTAATTGTACACTGAGGAAAAGAAAAACATTTATAAGTAAATGTAATATGTGGCGTAAGCAAAATCGGGAGCAGAAGTGACTATTTCAAAATCGAAAAACTTGAAATACAAAACCCAAAACCAGTGAAGTTGGCACGTTGTGTAAATGGTAAATAAAAACAGAATACAATGATTTGCAAATCCTTTTCAATTTATATTCAATTGGATAGACTGCAAAGACAAGATATTTAATGTTTGAACTGAGAAACTTAATTTTTTGTTGCAAATAATCATTAACTTAGAATTTAATAACACATTGCAAAAAAGTTGGCACAGGGTCATTTTTACCACTGTGTCACATGGCCTTTCCTTTTAACAACACTCAGTAAACGTTTGGGAACTGAGGAGACCAATTTTTGAAGCTTTTCAGGTGGAATTCTTTCCCATTCTTGCTTGATGTACAGCTTAAGTTGTTCAACAGTCCGGGGTCGCCTCTGTCGTATTTTAGGCTTCATATCGCGCCCCACATTTTAAATGGGAGACAGGTCTGGACTACAGGCAGGCCAGTCTAGTACCCGCACTTTTTTACTACAAAGCCATGCTGTTGCAACACGTGCAGAATGTGGCTTGGCATTGTCTAGCTGAAATAGACGTTGCTTGGATGGCAACATATGTTGCTCCAAACTCTGTATGTACCTTTCATCATTAATGGTGCCTTCACAGATGTGTAAGTTACCCATGCCTTGGGCACTAATACACCCCCATACCATCACAGATGCTGGCTTTTGAACTTTGTGCCTATAACAGTCTGGATGGTTCTTTTCCTCTTTGGTCCGTAAGACACAACGTCCATCCATCCAACAATCCATTTTCTACTGCTTGTCCCTTTCGGGGTCGCGGGGGGGGGTGCTGGAGCCTATCTCAGCTGCATTTGGGCGGTAGGCGGGGTACACCCTGGACAAGTCGCCACCTCATCACAGGGCCAACACAGATAGACAGACAACATTCACATTCACATTCACACACTAGGGCCAATTTAGTGTTGCCAATCAACCTATCCCCAGGTGCATGTTGGTTTTCTTGGAGGTGGGAGGAAGCCGGAGTACCCGGAGGGAACCCACGCAGTCACGAGGAGAACATGCAAACTCCACACAGAAAGATCCCGAGCCCGGGATTGAACTCAGGATTACTCAGGACCTTTGTATTGTGAGGCACATGCAATAACCCCTGTTCCACCGTGCTGCCCGACACAACGTCCACAGTTTCCAAAAACAATTTGAAATGTGGACACGTCAGACCACAGAACACTTTTCCACTTTGCATCAGTCCATCTTAGATGAGCTCGGGCCCAGCGAAGCCGGCGGCATTTCTGGATGTTGTTGATAAATGGCTTTCGCTTTGCATAGTAGAGTTTTAACTTGCACTTACAGATGTAGCGACCAACTGTAGTTACTGACAGTGGTTTTCTGACGTGATCCTGAGCCCATGTGGTGATATCCTTTACACACTGATGCCGCTTTTTGATGCAGTACCGCCTAAGAGATCGAATGTCACGGGCATTGCCGCTTACGTGCAGTGATTTCTCCAGATTCTCTGAACCTTTTAATGATATCATGAACCGGAGATGGTGAAATCCCTAAATTCCTTGCAATTGCTCGTTGAGAAATGTTGTTCTTAAACTGCTCAACAATTTGCTCACGCATTTGTTCACAAAGTGTTGACCCTCGCCCTATCCTTGATTGTGAATGACTGAGCATTTCATGGAAGCTGCTTTTATACCCAATCATGGCACCCACCTGTTCCCAATTAGCCTGTTCACCTGTGGGATGTTTCAAATAAGTGTTTGATGAGCATTCCTCAACTTTCTCAGTCTTTCTTGCCACTTGTGCCAGTTTTTTTAAGCATGTTGCAGGAATCAAATTCCAAATGAGTTATATTTGCAAAAAATAACAAAGTTTACCAGTTCGAAAGTTAAGTATCTTGTCTTTGCAGTCTATTCAATTGAATATAGGTTGAAAATGATTTGCAAATCAATGTATTCTGTTTTTTTTTTACAATTTACACAATGTGTGAATGTGAGTGTGAATGTTGTCTGTCTATCTGTGTTGGCCCTGCGATGAGGTGGCGACTTGTCCAGGGTGTACCCCGCCTTCCGCCCGAATGCAGCTGAGATAGGCTCCAGCGACCCCAAAAGGGACAAGCGGTAGAAAATGCCAACTTCACTGGTTTTGGGTTTTGTATTTAAGCTGGGATTCAAGAAAGTTTTGTAAAATTAATGTTAAAAAGAAAAATTTTGATTTTAATTGTACGAATCTTATAAATAAATCAACTTAATTTGCTATACAAAAACCAGTTCACAAAATTAGGTTAAATGAACAATACAACTGCATGAGTTTTTACAAGCAGGACATGCCTGTAAGCACAGCTGTAGATGTTGGCTCTGGCTCGCATCTGTCCACCGTGCTGGGCATTTACCAGGATGTTGACGTTCTGGAGAGTGTTCACCTCGCTAGCATACTCCATGACGAGAACATGAGGTCCAGGGTGGGGCACACGTAGACTGAGCTGCAGCTGGGACTGCAATAAAGAACCCATTTGTTGTTATTTGTGTGTGTCTAACTGGACACTAAAGTGTCTCCAATGTGGTATAAACCATAAGGCGTGTGGCATACTTGCCAACCTTGAGACCTCCGAATTCGGGAGATTGGGAGGGGGGTGGGGGGTGGGCGGAGTTAAGAGGGAGGAGTATATTTATAGCTACAATTCACTGAAATTAAAGTATTTATTATATTTATTACATATATATATATATATATATATATATATATATATATATATATATATATATATATACAGTATATATATTATATAGTACAGTAAACAGTAATGAAAACACAGTTGTTCTACTAACTGTACTGTACTTGCTGTTTACTTTAAAAAAACACAAAAAAAAACCACAAAAAAAAAACACTTACCTTTCACTATTTGAGTAGCTTTTGTTCTGCCATTTGAGTACTGGCGAGCGATCTCTGAATCCGGGAACATATCCTTCACGGATTTGTTGAAAACATCCGCAAATGAGAACGGAATGTTGCTTGCAAGGTGGCCCATTATACTGCGTTGCCGCCGCCTTGTGGATGTTGTGTGTCAGTGTATTAACGTGCTGGCTGGAATAAACACGCTGAGAAATAGCTCCGTGCCTGCCTACTTTATGGGTTATAGATAAACCTACGGATAACGGAGACATATATAATAGTCTCCTTTTCAGGTGAGAGACGACGCTAAAGGCAGTGCCTTTAAGGCACGCCCCCAATATAGTTGTCTGGCTGGAAATCTGGAGATTTTCGGGAGAATGGTTGTCCCGGGAGATTTTCGGGAGAGGCACTGAAATTCGGGAGTCTCCCAGAATATTCGGGAGGGTTGGCAAGTATGGCGTGTGCTCCTTCAATAAAGTTGAAGTGGTAATTAAGGCAAAGAAATGGTGGCATATTTGTTGCAAAGTTGCATAAATCCAAATGTTAAGATGACATAAGTGGATTGGATTGTGCATAGGGTGTAACGGTTACTTCACCTGTCTCCCATGCAGAGAGGTCATCTCAGGATGGTCTGGGGTGGGACGCCGCACTAAAGTCTGCCTCCTCTTACGGCCTCTCTGGCTCGAGAGGCTTCCATATGAGCCCGAGGCAGAGCTGAACGCATCCATGGCTACGTGTTTGTACAACAGACAGCTAAAAGACACGACCGACAGCTTAACAACAACAACAACAAAGAAACCCTTCCAATATATAATAAGTTCAAATCACTTCTTGTTCCTCGGTGCGGTGGATATGTAAGTGCAAGGTTCTGCAATGTTTACTTGAAGCAGAGACGCTTCATAGTAGTCCTGGGGCAGCAGCACCAAATAGTCCTGAGGAGGGAGAAATATTTAGTTACTGTGACAACTACACAACGCAGACAAAAGTTTTGAAATATACAAAAAAATGTTTGCAACTCACCAACAAAACCCCCCGCGCTTTTATGTGGATGATCCAAACACCAGGCGTCAAGACAAAGGGCTCAGTGAAGCCGTCACCATGAGGCACAGTCAGGAAGGATGGCTGCAGACTCTCAGGGAAAACTACATCTTTACTCTGCTCGGATCGTGCTAGAGCAGAAATGATGCATTCAATGACCCACTCTGGTGAATATTGGTCTTTCCAGACAATGAATAGAAGGAAATTAGTTCACAGTCATCCTTCATCACATTGCGCTTCCAATATTGAAGGGTTCTTCCCACATCACATTTTTTAAAACATTTTCTACAATTTTGGCCTAAATGAAGCATTTTCGAGCATAACAATGGATAAATGAACTGACAATATCAATACTACAGTAGCGTTCCTATATTGTATTAAAGGAGTGGAAAGATGACTAAAAGGTGTTATTTCAGGTTTAGAGGGCTCGCATAAGGTTAAAAAACGTACAGTTGGACCTTCTCATTCAATGCGTTTTCTTTGTTATAGTAGATTTTCACTGAAGGCATCAAAACTATGAATGAACACATGTGGAGTTATGTCACCTGAAATGGTTTTCACTTCATAGGTGTGCTTGAAGCTCATTGAGAGAATGCCAAGAGTGTGCAAAGCAGTAATCAGAGCAAAGGGTGGCTATTTTGAAGAAATTAGAATATAAAACATGTTTTCAGTTATTTCACCTTTTTTTGTTAAGTACATAACTCCACATGTGTTCATTCATAGTTTTGATGCCTTCAGTGACAATCTACAATGTAAATAGTCATGAAAATAAAGATTGATTGAGAAGGTGTGTCCAATCTTTTGGCCTGTAATGTATTTAGAAGGTTGTAAATGTGTTTTTATGCTCTCGCTTGTCAGGCTTGTCACTGACAGTTTGGTTATGTTTTAGTTTTTCCTCTGTTTCATATCCTGTCAGTGCTCTTATTTTGGTTCCTTTTCCTGCACGTCTCCCTGAGCGCTTGTTTCCCTCACCTGTACCTGATTGGCAGTCTGGCACACCTGGTGGCAATTGCCAATCAGGCCGCTATTTATACCTGCCTCGCCCTCCAGTCAGTGCTGGAGTATTGTTTGCTGTGAGCTGTTCCCGTTTGCTGGTTCCTGATAGCTATTTGCAGTTTGCTGTCTCCTAGCTCCTTGTTTCTTGGTTTCCTGTTAGCTGTATCCTGTTAGCTGTTTCCATTTTGCCTGTTTCCTGGTTCCTGATTCATGTTTTCCTGCATTTTCTTTTGGACATTAAATCATGTTTCCGGCATGGCGTAGTGGGTAGAGCAAACGTGCCAGAAACCTGAGGGTTGCAGGTTCGCTCCCCGCCTCTTACCATCCAAAAATCGCTGCCGTTGTGTCCTTGGGCGGGACACTTCACCCTTTGCCCCTGGTGCCACTCACACCGGTGAATTGAACGATGAATGATAGGTGGTGGTCGGAGGGGCCGTTGGCGCAAATTGCAGCCACGCTTCCGTCAGTCTACCCCAGGGCAGCTGTGGCTATGAAAGTAGCTTACCACCACCAGGTGTGAATGATTGATGGGTTCTACATGTAAAGCGACTTTGGGTACTTAGAAAAGCGCTATATAAATCCCAGTTATTATTATTATTATTATTTCCTTGCATCCAGCCTGCCGTCTCCGCATCTTGGGGTTCAACGCCTGACATCGCTATAGTAATATTTGATTTATAGTTAATGATTCCTACTCCGCAGAAATGTGTTGATCCCGCCCATGTCCGGAACCAATTAACAGCGATAAATGAGGGACGATTGTACTTTACAGATGTGTTTGGATCAAGTATGTGTACCACTAGTGGTGCGCGGGCTTCATCCAGTGGTACGCCAAAGAATCACTTGATTAAAGTACAGTTGTTTGTTTTCCTATAGTCAAACACAGTGTTACTGTTCAAACTGTGTGTAGTGTTACAGTAGCCAAAAATATTAAATATACTTGTTAAATAAAACCTCTGAGCATAACCGTAACAATTGGATGCCAGTTCTATGATTATCTACATTCCTTCATAAAAGACAAACGTCTCTGATCAATTTCTATATTACTTAAAATAAAACTGGTTTTGCTTAATAAAATGCTTCCCAAACATTTAAGAAAGTCAAATAAGGCAAACAGAGAAGTTTCCAACACTTCTCTTTTCTTAAGTAAATCTGTACAGCAACCATCAACTACCGTATATGATTTGCCTGAGTGGCTGGACAGGACAGATAGAAAATAAATAGGTATATAAATACATTTTTGATAGTTTTTTGACACCCCTACTTCCAATACAGTCTTGCGGGACATCTGAGACTTATTTTAAATAGTTGAAAATCGTATGATATGGGACCTTCAGACTCACCTGCATTGCCTCTGTTATTAGTCGCCTTGATGCTACCAGTCACACTGGTGATACTCGGGTTAGTGAAACGCAGTACCACACGGAATAAGTTCTGCCTGGCATCTTTTGGGTCAACATGCACTGTTACTCTGACGTCACTCTGCAGGGGGGGGGACGAGAGCGACAAACAACGGACTTACAAAGATAGAGCAATTGGAGTTGCATGAGGGGCCGGGCGAGCACGAGAAGGGTTAATCATCACAGGCAGTAAGGCAGGAGAGGAGAACTCAGCCAAGGGAAGCCCACCACTTACGGTCAAAGGCGGCTTCATTCGCCACCGTGACCTTTGCTCTCACTCGTCCTCCTCCCCCCTTATGTCGTAGGGTGGCGAAGCGCAATAGAATATGGAAAGTTCCAGGTAAGCCGAGGGAGAGAGTGAGGATCACCTCTGGCTGAAAAGAAACAGCGTTAGGCCCCTTTAGCCACAGACACCCTGATGAAGGAGATAGGAACAATTCCTGGTGGTTTATTATTTTTGGACTGCAAAGGAAAGATGGAAAGGTGTGGGGAAAAGTGGCAGATAGAAAGCATCAATTGGATATATTTAAAAAGTGTGGGTGGGAATCACATTCAATACATATTTCCTCAAATAGTGGCTTAGGGCATTCACTGCATGTACTCAACTGCAGAGAGTACACAGTGTTCAGTAGAGATAAGGCAAATTAGTTTTTGGTAAAATCTCCGATAATATTGTATAGTTTTCCAGTGTCTGATAAAAAAACCCAAAAAAACAATAAAGTTACTTGAAAAGTTCGTGATTTTTCATTTTTTGTTAAATTTTTTTGGGGAAACAAAGACATTTTGTTTTTGTTGTGTTTCGAATGAAAATAAAAAAGTACAACATATTTGTATTATTTGTACACAATAATTAATACAAACAGTGATGTATACTAGAATATAATAACTAATATATACAATATATACTACTATTGTACTACATACTGTATATTATACTTGTATAATGTGATATTTTAAATGTATTGTGAAGGAATCATTTGTCAGAAGGTATTACCCAATATTATACAGAACTTCAGAAGTACAGCAGGGAAGGGATCCATATGGCCCCATTCCATTTTGCAATGCAGTCTGCTGAAAATGATGGAAAGCGCCACCTTACATACTTTGCCACAAAATTGCCACAAAAACACATTTAAAGATATTCAACACTATGCTGCCATCTGGCGGCTAAAGTGGATAGTGCAACCCCGCCAATTGGTCACATTTTATGTGTGAGGTAAACCGCAACGATTGGGGCCATAGTAATCCCCTATTAGAGCAGAGCCAATATATGAGGAAATATGGAATATCATCATAATATTTAGTCAACCAAAATATATAATTGTCCTTTTCCTGACACAAAAGCACAATACCGGTACATGGAGGACAAACTGAAGGAATTCAACTTTAGTCATACTTAATAATTTGTAATGCAAATATGATTACAAAATAAAACCCATGCACTAGATGTTCTGAAATGTTGCTGTTTTTTTATACATGTGCTTGGCCTTACTATTTTTTGCTAATCTCCGTTTATTAGTTTAATTTGAATAAAGGTGCCATACGGTATTGAATCAAACAATTTAAAAAGGCTGCATAATAACACAAATATTTGATGTTGATAATGCACACTCACCTGTGCAGGGGAAAGTACAGCATAACCCCTCCAGCTGAACCCCGGGAACTCTTGGGGGTCGTAACTAAAGCGCACAGGTCTAGAATTTGGAGTGGTCCCATCCTCCACCTCAAACTTGAACTGATGCAAGGTGGGGAAATAATACCCTGGTGCTGGGCTGAAAGGAACAATATTTTGTTTTCATAAACGAGCATCCAGCATCACATTTAAGACCTATTGGCGGAAAAAAGTCCTACTTTGTGCATCTAGAGCCAACTATATTACTGCGACAACGACACTGGCCTGAAGTCTCGTCACAAGTTGTGTTGATGGCGCCACCTATGTCACACTCACAACCTAGGAGAGAGGGGGTAATATTAGGAGGACTTTTAATCAATAACAGGTACGAATGTTACCTTAGACTCACCTTGACAGCCAAAATAGTTATTATTTTGGAGCAGGAAATAGCCGTTGCTGCAGGAGTCGCACGCATGCCCACCTACATGAGGCTTACAATGGCACTGGCCCCCCCTCTGCATAGATGCAAAATAAATATAACATACTGTAAATACTAAATCCTCTACATCAACAGCAAAGATGGACTGTGCATTAATTGGAAGCAGACTATAAATGGAAAGGGGCTGTTAATGCTAAAATGGGTTTAATATTATTACTTAAAATTAATTTGGACTGCAATTTATGACATATTACACAACATAGCAGCAACAAAAGAAGTATTGTCGTAGCGGTAGGCAGAAAACTGCTTAGTCAGCATTGTATCGTAAAAAACAGTATAGCAAGTATAACGTGTGACTCACGCAAACATTTTAAAGCGCATGCAGAGGTAGATATTTAAAGCGGCTGGATGCTAACCACCTAAGACACTTCAAATGCAGTTACCACCATCTTGTGGAGTTAATAAAACTACATTAGGAGGTAGGGTTGTACGGTATACCGGTACTAGTATAGTACCGCGATACTAATGAATCATATTCGGTACTATACCGCCTCTAAAAATCACCGGTTTTAACGGGCATGACGGCGCATCGTCGTCACGTCGTGACATTGCTGGTTTTACAAACAGAGGAGCATGTTCGGCAACGCACAATCACGGAATACCTACAAGCAGACACAGTGTGTGGATGCATTTTGGCTTAAAAACTAACGATAAAGGTGAAGCTATAACACTGAAACGACCTCAGGAAGAAGTGCTTTAAGACACGGCTAGCTAGCTAGTGGCTAACGTCCATCCACAGTCTGCAGTGTTTTAGCTACTTCTAAATCACTAATCCTCGCCTCCATGGCGACAAATAAAGTAAGTTTCTTACAAGTATCATCCCTGCAGGACGAGGAATAGCTAAACATGCTTCACTACACACCGTAAGAGGATACAATAGTTCACCGGCGTCACAATGTAAACAAATGCCATGGGTGGATCTACACCTGACATCCACTGCAATGACATAAAGTACAGGAGTGTATCTAGTTGATACTACTATGATTACATCGATATTTTTTAGCATCACAAAATCTTTTTTCGTTTATTTTTTATTTTTAATATGTTTATAAACTCAGGAAGTACGTCCCTGGACACATGAGGACTTAAATTATGACCATTGGATGATCCTGTAACTACTTGGTATCGAATCGATACCCAAATTTGTGGTATCATCCAAAATTAATGTAAAGCATCCAAACAACAGAAGAATAAGTGATTATTACATTTTAACAGAAGTGTAGATAGAACATGTTAAAAGAGAAAGTAAGCAGATATTAACAGTAAATGAACAAGTAGATTAAGAATTAGTTTTCTACCACTTGTCCTTAATAATTTTGACAAAATAATAGAATGGAAAATAACACAATATGTTACTGCATATGTCAGCAGCTAAATTAGGAGCCTTTGTTTGCTTACTTACTACTAAAAAAGTTGTCTCGTATGTTCACTATTTTATTTAAGGACAAGATTGCAATAAGAAACATATTGTCACACCTGGGTGAAGTCTTGTCTGGGTTTTGTCTGGTTTCATGTTGTCTTGTCATTTCCTAGTTTTATTTTGAAATGCTGACTCTCCGTCTCGTTTCAGATCACTTGCCCTTCCTCCTGTATCACCGGTTGGAAGTCTTTCCTGATTGCCTGATTGTGCCCACCTGTGTCACCCTACCTCCTTTGTATAAATGTCTCATCCTCCTTCTGTCCTGTGCCAGAGTGTCTCGTATCTTCTTGTGCATACCTTCAGCATTCTTTTGCCACAGTCTTGTCTACAGCCATTGCCACGTTTTTTGTGTACCCTTTGATCCACGGGAGATTCTTGGTTTGTAAAATTTTTGTCAGGTAAGATTAGCTTCCTAGCATCGCCACCGTTGGAGCACTTTCTGTTGTACTTGGTATATTTTGCTCTTAGCACACTTTTCCCTGCATAGCCGGAGCGTTTTGAGTTATTAATATTTTTGTTAGTTTAGAGGTCAGGTTAGATCTGTTTTGATAGCCTGTTTTGTTTCTCCCATGGGCAGCACAGTGGTACAGGGGTTGTGCATGTGCCTCACAATACGAAGGTCCTGGGTTCAATCCCGGGCTCTGGATCTTTCTGTGTGGAGTTTGCATGTTCTCCCTGTGACTGTGTGGGTTCCCTCCGGGTACTCCGGCTTCCTCCCACCGCCAAAAACATGCACCTGGGGATAAGTTGATTGGCAACACTAAATTGGCCCTAGTGTGTGAATGTGAATGTTGTCTATCTGTGTTGGCCCTGTGATGAGGTCGCGACTTGTCCAGGGTGTATGCCGCCTTCCGCCCGAATGCAGCTGAGATAGGCTCCAGCACCCCCCGCCACCCCAAAAGGGACAAGCGGTAGAAAACGGATGGAGAAAATGTTTCTCCCGTTTTGGACCCCTTCCCTGTTCAGAATAAATATCTGTTTCTGAAAATCCTGCATCTGTGTTCAGAGTCCTGTTCTGGTCGTGACACTTATGTTTAATGTACTGTAAGAATTTTGTTAAAATAAAGCCAATGATGCAATTTTTTGTGGTCATCTTTTATTTAGAAAAGTATAAATTACATTTTGGTACTGGTACCGGTACCAAAATATTGGTATCGGGACAACCCTTTAAGGAGGTTGCCTACAGCCACAGCTGTTAAAGCTTTTTTTTTAAACCTGGGTAGTTATTTGCTTTTGTAAAAACGTACTTGACGTCTATAGGAGAGTTAGCTGAATGGAGGTGTTAATTGGAGAATTTACAGTATGTACATTTGAAAAGAATGTATACCAACTATAGTACCTTCTCACACTCCCCAACACCACTGAGCGTCCCTTTGACATTGCACCTGCACACTGGAATGAAAGACAGGAAAAGGCAGAGGTTATGAGATATGCTGGCGTGTGTGCTGAATAGACTCTGATTACAGGACATATACTGTACTGTAGTCACTTTCACGGGTGAAGAGCAAAAGCACAAACGTTTCTCCTGTAGCTTTAAAGCCAACCGAGTCAAATAAAAGACTCCCTATAAATGTCTGGCAACGGGCAACCAGAGGCATTCTTGGGTTATTAAAATGTTCCTTTTACTGTAGAGGTCACATTCTTGCGAGAGAGCGGTTCTGTAACAGGAGAAAGGTATCAGAACAAAGAAAGGGCTCAAAATGCACACTGTACCTCTCATGCAATCTACAGGTAAAAGAGTCATTCGAACCCAAAGATTTGCCTCAGGCCCATAAAGAAGCAAACGCCATTACATGTGTAAGTAAAGTTTGTTTTCAGTGTGCTGCAGCTCTTTATAGCAAATTACCGTATTTTTCGGACTATACGGTACACTTAAAATCCTTTATTTTCTCAAAACTCGACAGAGCGCCTTATAACCCGGTGAGCCTAATGTACGGAATCATTTTGGTTGTGCTTACTGACCTCGAAGCTATTTTATTTGGTACATGGTGAAATGATAAGTGTGACCAGTAGATGGCAGTCACACAAAAGATACGTGTAGATTGCAATATGATGGCAGTCACATAAGAGATATGTGTAGACTGCAATATGATTCAAGTAGACAACACCAAAATGTTATATGTTCCATTGAAAATATAGAACATCACACACGGCGCTCAAAAATCTTTCAAAATGTTTTAGTACGACTTTGGTAAGCTATGAAGCCGCACCGCTTGATGGATTGTACTGTGCTTCAACATGCAAGTATTATCATGGTGTGTGTATAAGGTAAGACATATTATCTGGCGTTTTGTTTCGCAATATTATGCAAAAGCAACATTTCTTACCTTCTGGTACCTGCTGATCTGTATTTGGGATCTGCATAAGTCCTGAAAATGTGCGCGAGTCCGCCTTTGTAGTCCGTGCCGATAAGCTTCTACTTTTTCTCTATCTTCTTGTTATGGGACATTCATCCTCCGCTGTTGCCATTTCTAATATAAAGTAGTGTAAAGTTCTTACTTATATCTGTCCGGTGTAGTGAGTTTACATTATTCACCCAAGGAACTTTAGTTATTAGAGAGTTCCGATTGGACGGTTTTTCACGGTACACATTTCCGGCGTTATTGCACTAGTGAGCCACGGATGAGGAGATGCTGCTCCGTTATTGATTTAAGTAAAGTCTGAGTGTCATTAAAACAGTTAAATCCATCTTTTGACACTTCTTCCACGCCCGTCCTTGCACGCTACACCGCTACAACAAAGATGACGGATAAAAGACGCTGCCGAAGGTGAGCCACATCAATAAGACCGGCCACAAAACGGTGCATCCTGGAGCGACTGTCAGAAAGCGGCTTGAAGATGGTCTGTAAAACATAATCTATGCAACATTTTGACTAAAGAACCACTGTCACATGTTATGTAGACCACAAGAAAGTGTTATCAAATTAGAAAAAATGTAGATATATATGACCCCTTTAATGCGCTCTATAATCCGTTGAGCCTTTTGTATGAAAACAGACCTGACTAGACCCGCTAATCTGCAGTGCTCCTATGGTCCGGAAAATACGGTATGTCTAGTATATATAACAACAAGTGTAAAGGTGTTATTTTATGCCTAGAGGGCTCTCATGTTAAAAACGTCAGGTCGTAGTCTGTTTTATGGTCTAGTTATGAAAATATCTGATTGATACTTAATAAATCCCATTTTGTGGAAATTAATTTACCAGTCAGGCCTGTAACCAATGAACATAAACAATGGCTTACTGTACTATTTGTGTTTATAACTACAATGGTTATAAATATGACATTTCACAGCACTACACTGACTACGAGACTTTAAAATAGCATCACCTGTCCCCAGATATTGCAGTACAGGTCGAACACAATCGCGCAATGTTCTCAGCCGCATTTTAACATTCTTAACTGTAATACTAAGTTTAAATGTTGGCTAACAGATGTTGCTCATGTAACACATGTTATTCCAATTCCTACTATAAAAGCAACAAAACATGATATAGTTTATAACAAGTGATGACATATACAGTGCATATACAGAATATTAACCCCTTGGATCTTTAAATATATAATTCATTTTATAATGAAATTGTAGTACATTTGAATTATTATATGAAGTATTTCAAATTATAACATTTTATTAATAATATTTGTTTATTAATTGACACAAATTTGTACAAATCTGTTTTCTTTTTTTCAAATTTTGGTATAAACAGCTACATTGATCATTATTTAATTTGTAAAAGCAATAGCAAGCTGAAACATCCAAGGGAGTGGATACTTTTTATAAACACTGTGTAATATGTGACAGCATGAATGATGGTGGGCACAAATTGAGGGACATATTTCCCTGAATCATGTTAAATTCTTTAAAAAACAAAAGGAGTCTCATCTAAATACAGAGAAGGGAGAAGTACGAAAGGTGTTTTCCTTATGCCCAACAGTACAATAAAACCATAAATATCCTACAGTCAATAAAAAAACACATTTAGCAAGATCAGGGGTGTCAAACTCGTTTTCATTGAGGGCCACGTTGTAGTTTTAGCTGCCCTCAGAGGGCCGGCCGTTTGTAACATTAATAAAAGAAACATACATGTATAAGGATTAGCCGCATGATATTGTCACACTATTACCTATGCATTTGATAAGTAAATGTATATTTTACCTAGACTGTAAGAAAAAAAAATCTGGGGATTTTGCGGTCCAAAAAATTGCATAATTTTACCATAAAATTTACAGTAAATGGTCACACTCTATTTTACTGCCAGTTTTTTGTTAGTTTTTTGCTTAAAAAATATGGTTGCTGTTTTCAGTGTATTACTGTAAATGTAAAAATGGTAACACAATTTTTTTCTTACAGTAGGATTCTGAAGACCGAGCTGTTTTAAAAAAAATACATTGTCATGTTTACAGTGTACAATTTGATGGATAACTTGCTTTGAAATCATAAGGCTAAGTAGATATTTACGTATGTTTTTACCCCATAAATGTTTCGAATGTATGATAATATAATATCTGTTGCATTATTAGATATAAGTTTAAAATATATATAATTGCATACAGTACATGTCTTTTTTTCCTGTCAAAAAAAAAGAATGATAAACTACTTTATTGATGCATATTATTTCCAGGCTTTCACAAGCCCATTCAAAATGATGTGGCGGGCCAGATCTGGCCCACGGGCCTTGAGTTTGACACATGTGAGCTAGATGATTCAGAACATGCAGTCCAACATTACCATCACAGCCATGTGTGTTGTCAGCTGCCAGGTTCCAGTAGAGAGGTTTACATCTGTCACATAAGGCTCCCTCTGTGTTGGGACGGCACCGGCAGGAGCCCTGAAACAAGGTGTGATCGGATTCAAAAAATGTTCTCATATATACTTGTATACTTAATTTACTTTTATGGCTGAAATCAAGCAGGTTGATTTCAAACATTTAATCAGAGTGTTTACCTCATATTCTTGTTTTTTTTTTTTTACTTTTTGTTTTTTAGAATGACAGGAAGAGTCGTTTCCTTTATTTTGATTACGCTTTACATTTCAAGAAGGAAAACCACATTTCCTCTTTTAATCAACCCTCTGGATGCCGTTTTAGAAACACAGCTGCGTTATCGGTTACCACCGTGCAAATACACAGTCAAGCAGGAGATATATATATATATATATATATTTAATTGTAAAGCTGTGCAAGAATTGATGCGAAGGAATTGTTTAATGTACTGACCAAAATCAGTCAATACTATTCGGTATCGATACATGTAAAATCAAACTGTACCATATTTTCATACCACGTCCGGTTGCAGACTAGGCACCAGATCGAACACTATAGCCCTCATGCAGCACTCAGAGCAGACTCAGTCAAACTGCCTCTCGATAATATTGCAATTATCCATGACAACAAAGCAAGTATACCTGATTGAAAATGTACATGAGTTCCACACCTCCAAATTTGATAATCAAAAACAACAAATTAGATGCACGTTACAATCAAACAGCTGGTGTGTAACAAGTACAATACTTACACTATTTGTAGTACTCAACATAAGACAAGACTGGCCCATTCATCTTAATGGCAAAGACTACTTCCTGGCAAGGCAACACACCGTAGCTTATTCACTACTGCAATCTTTTTTCTTTTGCCATCTAACGTCTTGGAGTTGCAACTGCATGCAAAGTCTACTATATAAAACTAGCAAATGAAACTCAGAAATGTAAGAAAGCAAGATATAACAACTGTTGTCATAATCATAGATAAATGTAAAATCTTAATAAAACAAAAAAACACTAATTAATTACCATTTATTGACACATGAACACACCAAAAAGTCACAGAAAAGTGGCACGCATCGGTTCAAATGTGACAAAAATAACCATCTTTATTATGCTTGGTGAACAGCAAATTTGAGTTCATTGTGTGAAAATTTATTTTACATATTCATTAAAAAATATGAGAAATGTTAATAATAAATATATTTGATCATTTATTTAAAAAAATATTATATTTGTAATAATTAATATATTTAATCATTAGAAAATATTCAATGTATTAATAATAATATAATAATAAAATACAAATTAATGGAGATTTTTTTGCTACTTTATTTTATTTCTAATGATGGTACAACAAGTTAATATACCATACTTTCTTGAATTTATATTAAATTATCATTGCCCACTTAAAGTACTATGTCTTGCTTACTTGTTCTGATGTCATTCATATACTGCTCACAGTCACTAGAGGGCATATCTGTATGTATTTGTTGATAGTTATGATATGTTGTGATGTATTAAGCAGCATTTTGGTTATCCATTCATTTCTTTTTTGACATTTTGGAGCCTCAGGGGAGGCATACCGTGTGAGGATCCATGCTCTCCGTCCCATGTGGATTACACTGATCGATGGAGGCTGGGAACACAAATATCATTATTACAATACTAATTAGACTCAGACAGCAAAACAATAATAATACGTGTTACCTGAGCATGCAGGGAAGCTCAGTCCAGAAGCACAGCGGTCACACTGCTGGCCTACCACCCCAGGAAGACACGGACACTGACCTGATACTGGGTTGCATGCTGTGCCGTACGAGCCTTCAAGAGAACACTGGCAGGCTGGACAAAAGAATTGTGCAAAGGTCAGACATTTGATTATACAGTGTAAAGAGTGACTCTTAACTTGAATATCACAGGAATTCCCATCAACTTTTCTCAGGAAATCCAAGCCCGTAAAAGGAAGATAATACCGGAGTTTGTAGGGTTGACTGAAGAAGGATGTGTGCGTCACGGAGGAGGCCATAAAAAGACGCATGAGAAGTGGAACCAATAAAAACCAGTAGCAAATAACAAACATCACTGAGAAAAATAGGGGGACAAAAGAAGTAAATTTACACATGGACCTTGATGTGCCCAATGTTGCTATAAATGAATAATAGACAGATTCAAGGTTATCTTACACACGAGTACAACTGTTGTTTCCATTCACTCTCGGCTTGAGGGGCTGCTAGGCGCCTTTTATTGCATCAACTCAAGATACTCCTGTTTAAGGGCTTTTATATACACTATTCTATACACAGTACCAGGGGTCCTAAAGTACATTTGTCTCCGGACAACTGTTGCCAGGGTAGCGATAGATGAAATGGTAAAAAAAATGTGATATACAGTACAGGCAAAAAGTTTGGACACATCTTCTCATTCAATGGGTTTTCTTTATTTTCATGACTATTTATATTGTAGATTGTCACTGAAGGCATCAAAACTATGAATGAACACATGTGGAGTTATGTACTTAACAAAAAAAGGTGAAGTAACTGAAAACACGTTTTATATTCTAGTTCCTTCAAAATTGCCACCCTTTGCTCTGATTACTGCTTTGCACACTCTTGGCATTCTCTCGATGAGCTTCAAGAGGTAGTCACCTGAAATGGTTTTCATTTCACAGGTGTGCTTGAAGCTCATACCAATGCTGATACTGATACTTCAAATTTTCAAGATCATTTGTAGATTACATTTTTGATCACAATTATAATCAGACTAAAACACAGGGTGGCGGTGTAACAATATCAAATACATATTTAAATCATTTTGGTTTCTGCACATAAAGCCCTAATATGTCCAGGGATGTATTTCTAGAGTTTGTAAACAATAATTAAAACAACAATAAATGTTTTGGATAATAAACAATATGGATGTAACCACTGCAGTATCGACCATATATTGATACTATTCTTGGTATCGTTACTGTCGATATCTGTATCGATCCACCAACCTATGTTTACATTCAAGAGCTCTAGCTTGGGGTTATCATATCCTCCCATTGGGGCAGAGCCGTGTCGAGAGAGAGTATGGCCAACTCGGTTTCAACATTAGTAGCAAACATGGCGCCCTGTACCTAAAAGATTGATCAAAAGCCCCTCACGTGACGACAGTGCGCCATGTTGGCTACTAACTCCATTCATCCATCCATCCATTTTCTACCGCTTATTCCCTTCGGGGTTGCAGGGGGGCGCTGGCGGGGTACACCCTGGACAAGTCGCCACCTCATCACAGGGCCAACACAGATAGACAGACAACATTCACACTCACATTCACATCAAAATTGTCACAATATACCGATAGTATTAAAACGATATAACGATAGTATTAAAAGCTCTATCAAATATTTTGACTCGGGGGCCACATTGTGAGAAAAAAATGTGTCTGGGGTGCCAAGGTGTATGTGTGTATAAATTATATATACACATTTAGCTGTAAAAATCGGCTATACAGTATGTGTGTTTGGGTCCCTTTTTGAGGAACACTAATACCAAAAGTCACAATGTCCGATAGAGTTCTAAAAAAGTTATGACAGACCACCTCAAAAAAACGGAATGGAATTTTCAATTTTTTTTACTGAATGGGACTCCCCAAAATGTACATTGAAATAAAGAAAGTGGGATTCACGATATTAACTAAGAACAATAAAACACTGAATATTAACAACATATGGACGTCGCTCCTCTTTTACTTCTCAGACCAGCTGCTCGATAGCTGTGTATCTTTTACAATCAAGCAAAATACAACAAAAAATTAACAAACAGCAAAATATGAATGCAAAGTGTAATAAACAACTACAATATGATATATTATCACGTAAAAATATGCTTCCGTATCTGTTTCTGACACACTCATTTCGAGCTGGCTGCTCTGAAAACAAACCCCGCCCACTCTGCTTTGTTCCTCTTCTGAGCTGATGTGACGTAGATTACCGTAATAACTCCTATAACACTCAAAAGCGCAGATTTCGACCATTGACATACTTTCTATAGTTCAAGATTTAAATTTAAAAACAGCACTGCACATCATAATGGTGGCTACAGTTTTGATGTTAAAGGTCTAAAAATATGTAGTAGAACGTCCGGCGGGCTGGATTGAAAATCAAAACTGGCCGCATGTGGCCCACAGGCCGTATTTTGCCTAGACCTGCTCTATCGTCAGGCAAATGTATATCATTTATATCGTGCAATCCTACAGTGTCTGTGTCTCAGTAGGTTGATTAGCAATTAGCAATAGAGTTCACATCCCAATAGCCTCTTTGAACTGTGGTATATTGGTATATTAGCCGCTATTCATGAAAAAATTATCCCTTAAAAGTTAAAATGATGTGTGGGTGTATGCAGGTTATACAGTACTACTCACCAGCACATTCCGGGTAGTCGTAGTAACCTGGTGCGCAGTGGTCACACCCTTGGCCTCCATAATTGGGGTGGCAAATACACTGCCCGCTCGGACTGCAGACATTCTCAGCCACACCAGAGCCATCGCAAAGACATGCTGGATACGAGTACAAAAATGTATATATGACCTGCAATTAAAACTAGACAGCGCTCTGGCAATAGATTAACAATCCACTTAATATCATACTCCATAATTGCAGATTGATTTATATTGACACGTGCCGCCCCTGTTTATGACTACTATAAACGTAATGTTTGTTAAAAGAAAATACATGAGCTGATAGTGATAAAATTATACAAGTGTCTTGGATGGAGATCAGACTGACTTGAAATTTCCCACACAGCTCAATGCGCTCTACAAAACCCCACTGTAGCTTTATGGTGTTTACCCGTATCACCATGGAATTTGGTACACACTTTTAGGGGACTAATGAGCTCAAGTCTGAGCAAAATTGGTTGACAAACATGTCCTCCATGAAGCTAAATGTCTTAACAAATTGTACTCTAGCATGTCTTCCAAAGTATTTTGAGAGGGTGCCATATGTCTCACCGTGGCAGTTTGGGAAGGAGTGGTAACCTGGGTGACAGCGGTCACATCGCTGACCCTCCACAGAATGACGGCAAAGGCAGCGCCCCGAAGCGTCACACACCTCGCGTTCCACGCCTCTGTAGTCACACACACACTCTACACACACACATCCACAGAAGAAAAACATCTACGATGACTTAGGTGACGCAGTTGACCTTGGACTACTTCTTGTGATGATGACGCCCTTTTTCAGTTGCACTTTGCACTTTCAGTTTTCGTTGCCCATAACTCTCAGATCAGTTTTTACAAGTAAAATATCAGGCCTTGTCACACTCACGCTGACAGCTGACGGAGCCAAAGTAACCCACAGGGCAGCCGGTAGGTACTAAAAGAAAACAAAATAAAGAAATGCATTACATTTGACATTATCGTTAATAGAAGTAGGTTACCAGGACCTAGTAGGGTAGGTATCTAATAGTTGTTTTTGGACTAAACTTACCTGCGATAGGTCCTGCAGGGGATTTTGTGGTAGTCTGGTATGCTGGATAGCCTATTTACAAATAATTAACACAAAGTAAAGAAAAAATGACATAATGTAAGTAGCCTAGAATTTGAAAAAAAGTATTTGCTAATCCAGCAATAAACAAAACACTGCTATGGGCACTATTTAGTCCTACAGTCAGTGGTAAATGATAAATGATAAATGGGTTGTACTTGTATAGCGCTTTTCTACCTTCAAGGTACTCAAAGCGCTTTGACAGTATTTCCACATTTACCCATTCACACACACATTCACACACTGATGGAGGGAGCTGCCATGCAAGGCGCTAACCAGCAGCCATCAGGAGCAAGGGTGAAGTGTCTTGCTCAGGACACAACGGACATGACGAGGTTGGTACTAGGTGGGGATTGAACCAGGGACCCTCGGGTCGCGCACGGCCACACTCCCACTGCGCCACGCCGTCCTCAACTTAAGGTTAAAGTTTTGAGACAAGAGCAGTCTGTGGGCTAATTGTTATGCTTTAAAATGCAGGCAAAATGTTGACTTAAAAGCATACCCCAATTACTTGGCGTCGCAAATGTCACTGAGTACCCCGTAAGATCCGACAAAAACATTTGGTCTTACTTGCTAGCATTAGCTTATAGCTAAAGATGGGCATAACTTTGATTTCTGATACGTCGGGGTCACATGTTTGTGCGCAGATCATTTCCCCAAGATGCAGACGGAACTCCGGAGGCAGCGTGCAGGTGGGACAATGATTTATTTTCCATAAATCAGTCCATAATACAAAAATGCAGGAAAAATACAAACACACACAAGAAAAGCATGCTGATTGCATGAGAAGCTAAGGCAGAAAACTAGCACTGGAAAGCTTACAAAGAAACAGGAATCAAAGGAGTACTAACGTAACTTGTTGCTGGAGCAAACAAAACAGCCATACCGAGTGTGGTGACAGGCAGGAATAAATAGCTCTCTAATTAGTGCCCGGGAGCAGATGAGCGTCCTGAACACTAATCAGAGGCAGGTGAAAATAATCAGCACCCATGGCAACCAAGAAACACAAACCCAGGGGTGCTGAAACAGAACTAAGAGAGTCTTAAACTAAAACAAAACATGATCCGGTCAACGGATCATCACAGTTTTCCAAGCATAGGAGGTAAAAAGTAAGTGTGAAGGACAATGCTTGGAAGAAAAAGTGGATGATATTCATTAAATAAAAAAATAAAAAAATAATCAAAAATATGACAGAGCGTGTAGCCAGCATTGTGGAGCAATTTGATTGTATTACTGCTAGTCTGCACCAAACTGAAGCAAAATGAGTCTAACTCCAGCCAAGAATGTTTAATTAATATCTAAACGGTGGACATTTATCCATAAAAATGTGGAAAAGCTGTTGATGGTGTGTTTGATAGAGAAGCAGCTAAAAGGGGATATCGTAAAACGCTACTCTCCAAGGTAATGCTGTACATTGTAAATACACAGTTTCATAAAAGTACTGTAATTGTTAGTAGTACATTCTCCTGTATTGTTTCATACAATATTTTGTATCTAAAAGTTTGTTGTTCTTTTTTAAATGTGTGTTACATGTTAAAAATGATGCTTTTTTTGGGCGGGGCGAGCACTTATCAAAATGATTTCAATTGATTTCAAGGAGAGACATTGATTTGAGATACAACTGTTTTGAGTTAAGAGCTCCGTCACAAAACCAATTAAGCTCATAAGTTGAGGTACTACTGTACTGTATCACATATACGAATATCACTATATGCCTCATTAATATGTTTATTAAACGAAACAAAAAGGATGGGACATTAGTTGGAAGCAGGCCATAAATGAAGAGAGGCTGTTGTTTCTGTAACTCTGTAACTCATTAGCCCTATAACAGCTTATTTTTATAATTTTAATAATGGTTTGGAGTGCATGAGAAAGGTGAAAAGAAAATATAGCTCTCTTTGACCACGTGTATCAGCAAGTGTATTGCACAACACAACAGCAACAGAGCCTATGTTGTAATAGTGATAAAGTTTTTCTGACCAAGCGACTATACACACTAAAAACAAAAAACTACAAATGGCAATACCAACCTCCTCCTATTGGAGTCAAGCTTGACTTCCATTGGGTGAGTCTTATTCCCAAAGTGCATAGCAGCTACATTTTGTATATTTGATTAATTCAGGGATTAATTTGTTGTTATTTCGTTGCTACAAATATATAACTTGCTTGTTTGGAACATTTAATTGCAATCAAACTCAGTTTTAAGGAGAAACAATGTTAAATACACCTGTGAGGAGAATCAAAAGTTAGACTACAAATAAGATGGCGGAAAGCTTAAAAAACTACAATTTGCAATACTGACCTCTGCCTGAAGGAGTCATAAATCAACATTACATTTGGGCTACAAATACATAAAAACAACCAAATTATTTGGTAGAGGTAATCCAGCATTGCAATAAATATTACCCAGCATTTGGGTTGAATTTATAACCAATTTATGAGGTAGAATTAACCCAGCATTGCAGTTAAAATGACCCAGCATTTGGGTTGAATATATAACCAATTATTTGTGGTAGAATTAACCCAGCATTGCAGTTAAAATGACCCAGCATTTGGGTTGAATATATAACCAATTCATGTGGTAGATTTAACCCAGTATTGCAGTTAAAATGACCCAGCATTTGGATTTAATATATATTACCAAAATAATTTATGTGGTATAATTAACCCAGCATTGCAGTTCAAATGACGCAGCATTTGGGTTGAATGCATAACCCATATTTCTGGGTTAAATAAGAATAGAATATATCTTTATTGTCATTGTACATTGTACAATGAAATTAACCCAGCAAGATTCTAACTATTGAAACAATTACATCTGGTCCAATAGTTACCCAGCATCTGGGTAGAAAACTACCCAAATTGGGTAGTTTTCAACCCAGCATTTTTAGAGTGTAGGAGACTACAATTGAATTAAATCATCCATTTGAGCAATTACATTATTAAGTGTACATACAATAGGTGAAAAGCAGCATAAATTATTGTGTGAGTTTAACAAAAGCAAGATACTCAAAATCCAGGAAACCCCCTCCTTCAAAAAAAGAATACTCAGAGCTTATCTTTCCGCCTTTAAGACTATATGGCGATAGAGTAAAACGCTACTTGTGTGTGTCTAATGTCTGTGTTTAAATTGTGTTCAGACATGACTGGACATGATTTTAAACTAAATACAGTCTTTAACTTTGTCTGCTCTGTTGCCTCAAGGCAAAAGAAAAGTGAACATTAAAGGTGAGTGTTCGTAATGCAACACACTTTCATCTACAGGTCACATGACAGGTCACATTTACATTCATTCACTTACGAATGCACTGCGGGTAGTAATGGTGTCCTTCAGCGCAGCGCCCACAGTCGTTGCCTGCGTACTGCACTTTGCAGAGGCACCTTCCGGAACCCATTTCACAGCCGGCAGTGGTGCGCTCGTCACATCTGCAGGCTGGCAACGCACAAAAAGAAGGAACATAAATAACAAAAATACAAGAACCTAACACTTGTATTTTTAAACAGTGATTAGCATTTTCAATTTTTTATAAAAAAATAATAGAAATACAATACAATAAAAATAAAGAAAAATTAAAACATAAATAAATTAAATGTGTACAATAATAAATAATACATAATACAAAAAATAAATGCTTTTTTCCCCCATATTATTATTATTATTTTTTATTATGATACTCAAAAAAAGAATACAAATTTAAAAAGAAAAAAAGAAACAAAAATTCCAAGCACTTGGGACAAAATTAAAATACAAACATCAAAGCAAATAAAAAATATGTACATTTACGGATAGGAAAATGTGTATATTATATGGACCATGTAATAAAAATATTAATAAAATAAACATATTCAAAATGTAATTTAATTAATGAATATTCCACGTAAATTAACTTTTTTAAATAAAAAGTATTTACTATTATTTTGTATGTTATTCCACATCCATCCATCCATCCATTTTCTACCGCTTGTCCTTTTCGGGGTCGAGGGGGATTCTGGAGCCTATCTCAGCTGCATTCGGCCGGAAGGCGGGCACCCTGGACAAGTCACCACCTCATCACAGGGCCAACACAGATAGACAGACAACATTCACACTCACATTCACACACTAGGGCCAATTTAGTGTTGCCAATCAACTTATCCCCAGGTGCATGTCTTTGGAGGTGGGAGGAAGCCGGAGTACCCGGAGGGAACCCACGCAGTCACGAGGAGAACATGCAAACTCCACACAGAAAGATCCCGAGCCCAGGATTGAACTCAGAACCTTCGTATTGTGAGGCACATGCACTAACCCCTGTTCCACCGTGCTATATAAAGTAAAAGGGCTCAGTAAAGCATAATAATTGTGTAATTACTGTATTCTTTCATGTTGCAGGCAATCAATATTTATTTTATTGTACACTAAGCGGATGAGAGGGAAAGTTTAGCAACATTGGACACACATTAATAGTTCGGTTTTATCCCCCTCACACACACACCTGCTGTGTATCATCAGCAAAGCTTTGCTCCTATTGTTCTTTTATCCAATCATGTCCCTCACTACGCTCGTCATCGCCACCTGTCATCTCATTTCTTCTGCCCGATTTTACACTGTTTATGAGTGACTGGAAGGTTTTGCGGTGTTATTGTGAAACACGACTCACGTATGCATCCAGTGTGAGACTCGGCGGGCACCCCATATGGTCTGAAGAAGCCTTCAACACATCGCTCACAATTAACTCCGGCAGTGTTGTGCTACAAAAAAACACAAAGAGTGTACTCATTGACTGGAAACAATATAATTTTCATGGTGATTATTGCAGTGTAGAATTGCAGGTCATAGAGCTTAAAAACGTAGCCAAAATGTTAGAAATAGCTGTCAGTTTGATGCAGTGCACATATTGGTGTGCACACATGTCCCATAATAGGCAGCAACATGCATGGGACTAAATAAACTTGGAGATTATTGTCATGAAAAGTCAGTTCCAGGCCAGAGCATAGCAGGTGGGATCAGCTGAGGTCAGATTGCCTTATACACTATTGTTGACCTCCTTCTAAACTAAACACACATACACAGGACTCAGTTTAGACTTGACAAGCCTGCTTCGTACCTGGCAGTTAATACACACTCCTCCTCCGCTGTATCTGCCGAAGATGTCTAAACTTGCTCTCCTCGCTTCCACCTCTGGATCGTAATAACAGTCAGCGGCGTGGGACAAACACTGGCAGGCTGAGAAGGAAAAACCCCCAACACACACACACACACACACACACACATTATTAATATAAAGTCACTTGAACTCTGCTGAAACTTCCTATGGAGGGACAAGACTGCTTGTTAAGTTTTACTACAAACTATAAAATCCTACTAATATGCATTTTTCTCTTCGTGTCCTATTAATGATTATTCTAACAGAGCCTGAAGGTGTTTTGAAGCTCGTACCCTTTTCAATTAGACTTTTGAAACCCCCATTAAATATACACATTGCATTTATCTTAAACACTTACTGTAAATATCCTTTTCACAATTTAATGTTTGTAAAAATAATGTATTAAATTACATTTTTGGAACATACACACGTGGCTGTTGGAATACTTATTGAGTATTTATATGCAATAGTCCTGTTTATTTAATTGATTTAATCAGTTTACTTTACATTATTATTATTATAATATTACTACTATTATAGTCATTTATTTCAGACCCAGGGGGATCCATATCACGGAAGAAAAACATGCTACAACATACAGTACATTTTTATTAGTAGTTGTTTTTTTTACAATATAATTTTTAATGCTTATGTAAAAGTACAATTTATGTAATCCAATTACTGCTTTTTTAACAGTATTATTTATATACTGTATTTAAAATAGTTTTTACCACAATAATAAAGTCTTATGAGAATAACCCATAATTTTACTATTTAAAAAAAAAAAATCTTAACAATGTAACTTTATTCTTACAATATTCCATCCTTGCCAAATACAATTATTAAAATTTTGAAAATGTATAAAAAATAATATTGATAACCCCATTACATATTTATTGTACTTATTTTTAATATTATACATTTATATATATATATATATATATATATATATATATATATATATATATATATATATATATATATATATATATATATATATATATTTATATATATATGTATATATATAAAATTACATACATATACTGTAATGTTAATCTGATAATTTCTTTTTTATTATTTTATTATTTACTTTGCTTTGTTTTAAACATTTACGAAATAAAATACTACTACTACAAATGATAAATAAAGGCTAATATAGATCACAGGTGTCAATCGTAAGACCCGGGAGCCACATCTGACCCACATATTAATTTTATGTGTAATAGTGTGCTTCGAGAAGCCACTTTATTTGTCTTGTGAAATGTATTTTAATATTGACAGAAAAAAATTGTGCTGCATGCAACGCATCTTTTTAACGCAATTTTATTTGAAGCTGAACTTTATTATCTGCTGTTCCTCTTGACTTCCGATTCCAAAGCAGTGTGTTGGTTAATAATGGTACATATCAAATGAAGGGTCAATAACATAACACGACCATGATTAAAGATCTTATATTTTTATATGATTTGGGAGTTACAAGCAGCCCTGTGACGGCAGTCGTAAATGTGGTGTGGTCCAGAATTAAAAATGAGTTTGGCACCCCCGATATGGATACTGAAATGTTATTTTCTTCCACCTTCAATTGCACCTTTCATTTTTTCTAAATATTCTGTGACTTTTTCTTTTTTCTAGTATGCCTTTTTCAGGCAATGTGCATCATTATTCCATGGCAGTCTGTGTTGTTGCAGTGCATTTCCACTTGTGCACTGATTAGATTACAAGTCTCTCCCCGTTTTCCTCAAAGATCCCATTAAAGAAGCGAGCGCCTTGTCAACAGTCCAGTGCAATTAGGTTGCAGCTTACAAAGGCTCTGTTTGTCTGACTGAATGGTTTGTTTATAAACTAGTAAGGTTAAAGTTAAAGTTAAAGTCCCAATACGATAGATCTAGTGCTGGTCAGGGGTGTCACCACCTCCAAAGTTATGGTACTCCCGTATACTAAAGTAATGTCCGATCATTACCTTATAAAATTCGAAGTTCTGACTCATTGTCAACAAACTAATAATAATAATAACTGCTATAGCAGCCGCAACATTAATGCCGCCACAACGATGACTCTTGCTGACCTACTGCCTTCGGTAATGGCACCATTCCCAAATTATGTCGGCTCTATTGATAACCTCACTAACAACTTTGACAATGCCCTGCGCAAAACCATTGATAGTATAGCACCGCTAAAACAAAAAAGGGCCCCTAAAAGGCGCACCCCATGGTTTACAGAGGAAACCAGAGCTCATAAATTATCATGTAGAAAGTTGGAACGCAAATGGCGCGCGACCAAGCTTGAGGTTTTCCATCAAGCATGGAGTGATAGTTTAATATCGTATAAACGCATGCTTACCTTAGCTAAAGCTAAATATTACTCAAATCTCATCCGCCTCAACAAAAACGACCCTAAATTTTTGTTTAGTACAGTAGCATCGCTAACCCAACAAGGGACTCCTCCCAATAGCTCCACCCACTCGGCAGATGACTTTATGAATTTCTTTAATAAGAAAATTGAACTCATTAGAAAGGAGATTAAAAACAACGCATCCCAGCTACAACTGGGTTCTATGAACACAGACACAACTGTATCTACGACGGATACTGCAATACAAAATAGTCTCTCTCTTTTTGATGAAATAACATTAGAGGAACTATTACAGCGTGTAAGTGGGATAAAACAAACAACATGTTTACTTGACCCACTTCCTGGGAAACTTATCAAGGAGCTTTTTGTATTATTAGGTCCATCAGTGCTAAATATTATAAACTTATCACTTTCCTCTGGCACTGTTCCCCTAGCATTCAAGAAAGCGGTTATTCATCCTCTGCTCAAAAGACCTAACCTTGATCCTGACCTCATGGTAAACTACCGACCGGTGTCCCACCTTCCCTTTATTTCGAAAATCCTCGAAAAAATTGTCGCACAGCAGCTAAATGAACACTTAGTGTCTAACAATCTCTGTGAACCTTTTCAATCCGGTTTCAGGGCAAATCACTCTACGGAGACAGCCCTCGCAAAAATGACTAATGATCTACTGCTAACGATGGATTCTGATGCGTCATCTATGTTGCTGCTTCTTGATCTTAGCGCTGCTTTCGATACCGTCGATCATAATATTTTATTAGAGCGTATCAAAACACGTATTGGTATGTCAGACTTAGCTTTGTCGTGGTTTAACTCTTATCTTACTGACAGGATGCAATGCGTCTCCCATAATAATGTGACCTCGGACTATGTTAAGGTAACGTGCGGAGTTCCTCAGGGTTCGGTTCTTGGCCCTGCACTCTTTAGTATTTACATGCTGCCGCTAGGCGACATCATACGCAAATACGGTGTTAGCTTTCATTGTTATGCTGATGACACCCAACTCTACATGCCCCTAAAGCTGACCAACACGCCGGATTGTAGTCAGCTGGAGGCGTGTCTTAATGAAATTAAACAATGGATGTCCGCTAACTTCTTGCAACTCAACGCCAAGAAAACGGAAATGCTGATTATCGGTCCTGCTAAACACCGACATTTATTTAATAATACCACCTTAACATTTGACAACCAAACAATTACACAAGGCGAATCAGTAAAGAATCTGGGTATTATCTTCGACCCAACTCTCTCGTTTGAATCACACATTAAGAGTGTTACTAAAACGGCCTTCTTTCATCTCCGTAATATCGCTAAAATTCGTTCTATTTTATCCACTAGCGACGCTGAGATCATTATTCATGCGTTCGTTACGTCTCGTCTCGATTACTGTAACGTATTATTTTCGGGTCTCCCTATGTCTAGCATTAAAAAATTACAGTTGGTACAAAATGCGGCTGCTAGACTTTTGACAAGAACAAGAAAGTTTGATCATATTACGCCTATACTGGCTCACCTGCACTGGCTTCCTGTGCACTTAAGAAGTGACTTTAAGGTTTTACTACTTACGTATAAAATACTACACGGTCTAGCTCCGTCCTATCTTGTCGATTGCATTGTACCATATGTCCCGGCAAGAAATCTGCGTTCAAAGAACTCCGGCTTATTAGTGATTCCCAGAGCCCAAAAAAAGTCTGCGGGCTATAGAGCGTTTTCTATTCGGGCTCCAGTACTATGGAATGCCCTCCCGGTAACAATTAGAGATGCTACCTCAGTAGAAGCATTTAAGTCCCATCTTAAAACTCATTTGTATACTCTAGCCTTTAAATAGCCCCCCTGTTAGACCAGTTGATCTGCCGTTTCTTTTCTTTTCTCCTCTGCTCCCCTTTTCCTTGAGGGGGGGGGGCACAGGTCCGGTGGCCATGGATGAAGTGCTGGCTGTCCAGAGTCGGGACCCGGGGTGGACCGCTCGCCTGTGCATCGGCTGGGAACATCTCTGCGCTGCTGACCCGTCTCCGCTCGGGATGGTGTCCTGCTGGCCCCACTATGGACTGGACTCTTACTACTATTATGTTGGATCCACTATGGACTGGACTCTCACAATATTATGTCAGACCCACTCGACATCCATTGCTTTCGGTCTCCCCTAGAGGGGGGGGGTTACCCACATATGCGGTCCTCTCCAAGGTTTCTCATAGTCATTCACATCGACGTCCCACTGGGGTGAGTTTTTCCTTGCCCGTATGTGGGCTTTGTACCGAGGATGTCGTTGTGGCTTGTGCAGCCCTTTGAGACACTTGTGATTTAGGGCTATATAAATAAAGATTGATTGATTGATTGATTGATGATTGTCACACACACACTAGGTGTGGTGAAATTTGTCCTCTGCATTTGACCCATCCCCTTGATCACCCGCTGGGAGGTGAGGGGAGCAGTGGGCAGCAGCGGTGCTGCGCCCGGGAATCATTTTTGGTGATTTAACCCCCAATTCCAACCCTTGATGCTGAGTGCCAAGCAGGGACGTAATGGGTCCCATTTTTATAGTCTTTGGTATGACTCGTAGCATAGAAGGCCTTGGAGGATATTAGTGTGCGCTCTTCCTCATGCATGGCATAGGTGGAATGTTCTCCTTACTCTCTCTCTGAGTGATACCATATGAGGGCATCAACTACAGCACTTCTTAAGTCTATCGTGTGTACTTACGCTGACACTCATTTGGGTTGTCAACAGTCGCGGCGTGCCATCTCTTCTGGTTGAAGCCTGGACAGCAGCGTTCACATGACTCGCCACAGGTGTTGTGTTGGCACTCACATTGAAGCCTGATGACAGGACACAGACTAAATAGTCATATGATATACAAACTTTTAGCTGCGGCATTCATCAATCACAACATAAAATACACCTGCACAATCTTATGACATCTCATTCACGAGCTGTATTAAAAACAATGACTTAATGTAACCAAATAATAAGGATAAATAGAAAAGCAGACCTCCGCCAAGCCCTATTTACCAATAGTAAAGAATCCTTTTAAATAAACAGTGTGAACCCTCTTGTCAGTCATCCACTGTCTTTGTGTCTGTGGGTGGAGGCGGGAGGAATAGCATACACCAGGGACGTGCAGTCAGGGAAGGGAGGTGAGGCGGAACCTCACTTGTGATACTGAAAATGTAAAAAAGTAAAAAAACTAAACGGAAAATAAATATTAATATTTGTCCAATAAACTGTGTTATAAATGTACTATCTGTATGGTTGTTCATGCAGTGGTTTTCTAAATGAAGCAACATGTTGGTTAAGCATATTTGAGCAAGCTGAACGTGGGTCACTCTCTGACCCCGGATTTCCACTGAGCGTGGAACGGTTGCGGAATGGCACGTTCGCTCCGGCGCACTCTTTCCCTTTTTATTCAAGTCAGTGTGTCAATTTCCACCGCCCGCGGAATGTCACCAACATGCTGTTGCTGTTCCGCATTCCAGGGCTAAATATACGCAGAATTTCTATTTTTTCCGGACGCCATGACAAATCTGTTCAATTCAGCTATAATCTGCTAGTGTTGGACAAGAAGTCATGCATACAAAATATAATATCCGATTTACTTTCAAAACAAAATACTCTGTCTTCAAGGCAGATCGTATTTTACACTTAGAAAGGTCCTAATGGGCGACGACGAACATGAAGTCAACTTGTCAAAGGTTTTCAGACGTACCGTATTTTTTGGACTATAAGGTGCACTTAAAATCATTTCATTTTCTCAAAACTCGACAGTGCGCCTTATATCCCGTGCGCCTAATGTACAAAATAATTTTGGTTGTGCTTACCGACCTCGAAGCTATTTTATTTGGTACATGGTGAAATGATAAGTGTGACCAGTAGATGGCAGTCACACATAAGAGATACGTGTAGATTGCAATATGACTCAAGTAAACAACACCAAAATGTTATATTTATATTTTGTATGCCAGCAACATGTGTGAATTTTTGAAAGCTATACTGTTCAGAAATCAATGAGATATGATTTGCTTGGCGTGGGCAGTAATCTTTAATCCCTTATCCTTATATAAAGCATTTAACAAATTATCACCGCCTAATCTACAGTGTATTTTTATAACACGAGTGCAGACTCATAACTTGAGAGGTTTTGGATATTTGTCATTGCCGAGAGCTCAAACCACTCGTAAACGTTTTTGTGTGTCTGCATGCGGAGTAAAACTCTGGAACAAACTGGACTTACAACACAAGCAATGCCAAACTATTAATTGATTTAAACTATTATACACACATCGGGTCTGGTTCAAATATAGAGATGAGGGTCTTTAATTTGACTTGCTGTTGTACTCTGTCTCAAATTGTTAACATGTGCTCAATGATTCTTTAGCATTTATGCTATGTTGTCTATTACCATTGTTGGTATTTTGTCCCTTACCATTGTTTATATTGTTCATTCTTCCTACATTGCTGATACAAATTATTGTTACAGTGTAATAATTATTGTTACCTGTGGTAATGCTCAATCCTCAGCCTTCCCGGTAAGGTCTATTCAGGTGTACTGGAGAGGAGGCTACGCCGGATAGTCGAACCTCGGATTCAGGAGGAACAGTGTGGTTTTCGACCTGGTCGTGGAACTGTGGACCAGCTCTATACTCTCGGCAGGGTCCTGGAGGGTGCATGGGAGTTTGCCCAACCAGTCTACATGTGCTTTGTGGACTTGGAGAAGGCATTCGACCGTGTCCCTCGGGAAGTTCTGTGGGGAGTGCTCAGAGAGTATAGGGTATCGGACTGTCTGATTGTGGCGGTCCGCTCCCTGTACGACCAGTGTCAGAGCTTGGTCCGCACTGCAGTAAGTCGGACACGTTTCCAGTGAGGGTTGGACTCCGCCAAGGCTGCCCTTTGTCACCGATTCTGTTCATAACCTTTATGGACAGAATTTCTAGGCGCAGTCAAGGCGTTGAGAGAATCTGGTTTGGTGGCTGCAGGATTAGGTCTCTGCTTTTTGCAGATGATGTGGTCCTGATGGCTTCATCTGGCCAGGATCTTCAGCTCTCACTGGATCGTTTGGCAGCCGAGTGTGAAGCGACTGGGATGAGAATCAGCACCTCCAAGTCCGAGTCCATGGTTCTCGCCCGGAAAAGGGTGGAGTGCCATCTCAGGGTTGGGGAGGAGACCCTGCCCCAAGTGGAGGAGTTCAAGTACCTCAAAGTCTTGTTCACGAGTGAGGGAAGAGTGGATCGTGAGAGCGACAGGCGGATCGGTGCGGCGTCTTCAGTAATGCGGACGCTGTATCGATCCGTTGTGGTGAAGAAGGAGCTGAGCCGGAAGGCAAAGCTCTCAATTTACCGGGCGATCTACGTTCCCATCCTCACCTATGGTCACGAGCTTTGGGTTATGACTGAAAGTACAAGATCATGGGTACAAGCGGCCGAAATTAGTTTCCTCCGCCGGGTGGCGGAGCTCTCACTTAGAGATAGGGTGAGAAGCTCTGCCATCCGGGGGGAGCTCAAAGTAAAGCCGCTGCTCCTCTCCATCGAGAGGAGCCAGATGAGGTGGTTCGGGCATCTGGTCAGGATGCCACCCGAACGCCTCCCTAGGGAGGTGTTTAGGGCACGTCCGACCGGTAGGAGGCCACGGGGAAGACCCAGGACACGTTGGGAAGACTATGTCTCCCGGCTGGCCTGGGAACGCCTCGGGATCCCACGGGAAGAGCTGGACGAAATGGCTGGGGAGAGGAAAGTCTGGGCTTCCCTACTTAGGCTGCTGCCCCCGCGACCCGACCTCGGATAAGCGGAAGAAGATGGGTGGATGGATGGTAATGCCACATGATATAACATTTGTATTAAAATCCTTGAACAAAGTAACAGTGAAGCTCAATGTATTAATCACTGAATGGAGAACAGGGGGTGGAATTAAATAAGTTATCTTCTTCTCACTCCCTTTCAGGCAAAACTGGATCATCATGCTTATATACTGTACATTACCCTTTGAATTGTATTAATTAATATTATTATGTGTTGTCTACCTTGTACTTTTTTATGTCATTGCCTGAAATAAATGAATGAAACAAATGAAAAAATCCCCAGTTCAAAAAAGAGCACTACGTTAGTGAGAAACATTATTGTAACAATCACCTTAAATGTGTTTTTATTTTATTTTACAAACATTTTTGTTGGCTCTCTACGAGATGAATTTGTAAAAGATACTGTTATGTTGTTTTAATATTTCATTACCAGCCAGCTCAGCCAGCATTTATAACACTGATGAGTCCATTGTAAACAACAGAATGGCAGGTGTAACACACGTGAATTTCACTTAACAGCAAAGTAGCGGAATTAACATTTTAACATGCAGGGGGAGACAAAGTTGCTGGAAGTGGACCACTCATGATACTCCATATGCAGCTACATACGAGTATTATTGTGGTGTGTGAGGTAAGACATATTATCTGGATTTGTTTCACAATATTATTTAAAAGCAACTTTTCTTACCTTCTGGTACCTGCTGATCTGTATTTGGGATCTGCATAAGTCCTTAACATTTGCGCGAGTCCGCCTCTGTAGTCCGTGCCGACAACGTAGTCGATAAGTTTCTTCTTTTTCTCTACCTTCTTGTTATGGGACATTTACCCTCCGCTGTTGCCATTTCTAATATAAAGTGGTGTAAAGTTCTTACTTATATCTGTCAGTAAACTCGCCATGAAAGCGCTAAAACATACCGGTGTAGTGAGTTTACATTATTCACCCAAGGAACTTTAGTTATAAGAGAGTTCCGGTCGGACGGTTTTTCACGGGACACATTTCCGGCGTTGTTGTTGCACTAGTGAGCCACGGATGAGGAGATGCTGCTCTGTTATTGATTGAAGTGAAGTCTGAATGTCATTAAAACAGTAGGCTCCATCTTTTGACACTTCTTCCACTCCCGTCCTTGCACACTACACGGCTACAACAAAGATGACAGAGAAAAGACGCTGCCGAAAGTGAGCCTCGTAAATAAGACCACCAAAAAACGGCGCATCCTGAAGCGACTGTCAGAAAGCGGCTTAAAGATGATCTGTAAAACATATTCGGTGCAACATTTTGACCAAATGTAGACCGCAAGGAAGTCTTTTCAATTTAGAAAAAACAATAAAATAATACGACCCCTTTAATGCGCCCTATAATCCGGTGCGCCTTTTGTACGAAAATAGACCTGACAAGACCCGCTCATCGGCAGTCGCCCTATGGTCCGGAAAATACGATAGTTTTCAAACAGCCGAGAAGCGCAATCGGCATTTTAAAGTTCATGCAGAGGTAGACAACGCTGCTGTATGCTGACCATGAATGATTCTTGAAATGCAGATAATGCCATCTGTCTCCAAAATCTAAGCTCAAAACGAAAGTAAAAGCTTCCATTTTTGTTTTCTGTTAACATCTAACGATCAAAACAAGTGTGACCTATACCCATGAATGACTTCTATACAGGACACAGATGTCTACTGTGGTTCAGTAAAGTAGCACTTTTGTAGCACATCTTTCCAAAGATTACACCATTTGTTTTCAATGTTACAGTCGGTTATCACAGCAGCTAACAATCCTGTGCCTTTCACCATTGTGATGTCCATTGACAAACACATGAGCTCACAAGTGTCGCCAAGCAGGTCGGCTGAATGTTTCCATTGTGCAAAACTTCTGTTAATGAATAAACGACGGAACATATGCAGGAAATGGATCAACAGGCAGGATTTGGAAGTTAACATTTGACAAGCTCAGGTTGAGTGGTGCAAAAAAAAAAAAAAAAGCTGACATTAGAAGGATGACTTACTTGTTTGGGTTTTCTGCGTTGAGACCGGCACCGCACACCTGAGCGTGGCCGTGACACACGCAGCGTCCGCCAATGCTGATGTCTTTGATGCCGTAGTAGTACTGAGCAGAAACACACATAAACATCAAAACCAAAGAGTCTGTCTTGGCATCGGGAACGAAGTGTGGAGATAAGTTTTATGATGGGGTGACTCACGGTGGTGGGCAAACAGATAAACAGTTGTCAACACAGACTCATTTAAAAGTAACTGAAATGATTCATCCTGATACATTTGTTTGAATAGCATTTAAAAAAACTTACTTTTCATGACACGACACGATAGTGCGTGTAATTGCATACTGGAAACACACACTGGCCACATTGTTTTGAGATAAGAGCTGTCTCTTGGCGAACTGTTGAAGGCGAAATGCTCTTGTTTTGTAATTTTGCCCATCATTAATAATCCTTATAAATACATGTGAGCAAAAGTCCGATAACAATGGAGCCCAAGGGAGTCGCTCTATTCTGCCTATAAAGTGCTTAAAAACATCCAAACACCTATCCAGGTTTTATATACGCACGGATGCAAGATACTGTCAACACAACGCCATAGTATGATAGTGCTCCAGTTTTGGGGGATATTTTTTTTTGCCCTCACCCTGCGTGTGACGGTGGGGTCTCTCTGGGCCTTGCTGATCAGGTGACCCAGCAGCGTGTTGGTGCGGAGGAAGCGTAGGCGCACGTTGGTGGCCCTGGTGAAGTCCTGCAGCACGGGAGAGCGGGTGAAGTCTTTGGATCCTGGCCGACCATTGATCAAGGACACCACAACCTAGACATCACATGTTTTTATCTGTTGACACTTAGCAGTCATGAAAGTTGGATTTAGTAAACATGCTTGTTGGCATTTAATGATTTTACCTCTCCGTTCTCCAGAGGGACGATTCGAGAATATTCTGTGGTGCAGAGCTGATCGTCGTCGTTTACGACTCGAGCGTTGGGCTGCTTTCTGAACCTTTCAATGCATTCGTGCTTTGAATCTGTACAGAAACAAACTGCCTTAGTTTGCTTAATTTAATAATCAGTATAATTATATATAATAACTAGAATTTGCAATTCCAGTAGGAATTGCGTGTGAATGCCCTATGTGCGCAAGCCACCGAACCGCCGATACGATTTAAATCTGATGAGAAATGTGGGTTGTGCAGTAGATTGTATAATGCCCATTCATTGTCAATGAGGAAAAATTCCGACAAAACCGGAAATTTGCGTTCGATATATCGGAAGAGTAATGTGGGTGGATGGTTGAAAGGTCGGAATCAGATTTAAAAATGGTGCAAAATTTTGAGAATTTAGGGCATGGTAGAATGGGAAATTCCTGGAGGAATGGGTAATTCCTGGAATTTCGGGAAAACCGGGAATTTGTACGAGAAAAAAAAATAGCACCCTTTTTTATCCCAACTAAAAGGAAGGCTTAGAAGGAGAAATGGTCAAAAACGGTTGAAAAATGTGGACTCTGAAAGCATTTCAGGAAGAGGTGAAAATAGGGCTTTGGAAATCTAGGATTTCTGGGAATTTCTGGAATATTTTTTAATTTAGTTTGATTAAATGGTAGTTTGATTGTCCAAGTTGAGTGGAGTATGTGGATGGTGGAACGATTTAAATCTGATGAGAAATGTTGGTTGTGCAGTAGATTGTATAATGCCCTTTCATTGTCATTGAGGAGAAAATTCCGGGAAAACCGGAAATTTGGGGAAATTTGCGTTCGATATATTGTTAGTTGAAAGGTCGGAATCAGATTTAAAAATAGTGCAACATTTTGAGAATTTTGGGCATTGTAGAATGGGAAATTCCTGGAAATTTTGGAATTTCAGGAAAACCGGGAATTTTTAAAATATTGATACTTGCACAATTGTCAGAAATGATATGAATGGGTTGGTGTTGGAATTTTTTTAATCAGTTGAAAAATGTTGACGTAGTAACAGTTTGAATTGAAAATGGGCAATTTGGAATTCCTGGAAATTAGAGAAAACCGGGAATTTGTACAAAAAAACTAGGAGCCTTTGTAGTCTGTCCCGACTAAGAGGAATGATTTGTAGGTGAAATGGTTCAATTGGTTGAAAAATGTGCCCTCTGAATATTTTTTAATTTAGTTTGATTAAATGGTAGTTTGATTGTTCAAGGTGAGTGGAATGTGTTGATGGTGGAACGGTTTAAATCTGATGAGAAATGTGGGTTGTGCAGTAGATTGTATAATGCCCATTCATTGTCAATGAGGAGAAAATTCCGGGAAATTTCAGGAAAAACGGAAATTTGGGGAAAGGGAAAACATGTTTTGTGTTCGATATAAATCGCAAAAAATAGTGTGCGTGGGTGGTTGAAAGGTCCGAATTGGAATTTAAAATGTCGCAAAATTTTGAGAATTTAGGGCTTTGTAGAACTATGAATACGTCCATTCATTTGAATGGGAAATTCCTGGAAATTTCGGAATTTCGGGAAAACCGGGAATTTTTGAAAATATTGATGTAGCACACTCGTCAGCAATGATATGAATAGGTTGGTGTTGGAATTTATGAAATCAGTTGAAAAATATTTACGTAGTAACAGTTTGAATTGAGAAAGGGTATTTCGGAATTTCTGGAATTTTGGGAAAACCGGGAATTTGTACGGAAAAAAAATAGGAGCCTTTGTAGTCCCGACTAAGAGGAATGTTTTGAAGGTGAAATGGCCAAAAACGGTTGAAAAATGTGGAGTCTGAAAACTTTTCAGGAAAATAGGGCTTTGGAAATCTAGGAATTCTGGGAATTTCTGGAATGTTTTTTAATTTAGTTTGATTAAATGGTTGATTGTCCAAGGTGAGTGGAGTGTGTGGATGGTGGAACGATTCGAATAGGGTGAGAAATGTGGGAATTGTGCATGTTTGAAAATGTGTCCCATTCATATTCAATGGGCAAAATGTTATGAGATTGGTCATGAATTAATTGTAGTAAATAAATAATTATTGTAATTAATTTATTTGATTAATAATCATATTTAATTACGCATTCAATAGGAATGCTGAAAAAAAAAATTCACATTCGAATTGCCATTCTTGGTCATTCCAATTCGGAATCGATTCATAACTTTCAAGATAAAAAATTTTATATAGGCGTTAACCTGTTGTAAAAAGGTTGTACTTACATTTCTATCCCAAAAATTGTATTGTGAGACTTATGTTGAATCCAATATGGACTCTGAATCGAATGGTCACCTCAAGAATTGGAATGGAATGGAATCATGAGTTCCTGTAAGATTCACATCCGTACCATTTAAGTAGCTTTATTTTTTTATGAATGTTGGCACAAAACAACCCTCCATACTTGAAAATACTTTTGATGCTCACATTAATATGTTTAATAAAGTAATTAATGTAGTTGTATGTATATATGAAAAGTGATTTATAAATAAAAATAAAATAAAATTTGATTAGTTATCTTACATAGAATTTAGGGTTGTACGGTATACTGGTACTAGTATAGTATCGCGGTACTAATGACTCAAAAACGGTACTACACTGCTTGAAAAGTACCGGTTCCCGGGCATGACGGCGCGTCGTCACGTTGTGACATTGCTGGTTTTACGAGCAGAGGAGCATGTTCGGCAGCACACAATCAGAGTACTTACAAGACGCATTTTGGCCTAAAAACCCAAGTTAAAGGTGAAGCTATAACACTGAAACGCCCCCAGGAAGACATGGCTAGCTAGCTAGCAATAAACATCCATCCGCAGTCGGCAGTGTTTTAGGTACTTCTAAATCACTAATTCTCGCCTCCATGGCGACAAATAAAGTAAATTTCTTTCAAGTATCTTCCCTGCAGGACGAGAAATAGCTAAACATGTTTCACTACACAGCGTAGGAGGATACAATAGCTCACCGGCGTCACCGCTAACAAAAGCTAGCGCACCTAAATGTAAGCAAATGCCATGGGTGGATCTACACCTGACATCCACTGTAATGATACAAAGTACAGTAGCGTATCTAGTCGATATTATTATGATTACATCGATATTTTTTATCGTCACAAAATATTTTTTCCTTTTTTTTAAATTCCTATTATGTTTATAAACTCAGGAAATACGTCCATGGACACGGGAGGACTTTGAATATGACCAATGTATGACCCTGTAACTACTTGGTATCGGATCGATACCTAAATTTGCGGTGTGATCCAAAACTAATGTAAAGTATCCAAACAACAGAAGAATAAGTGATTATTACATTTTAACAGAAGTGTAGATAGAACATGTTGAAACGGAAAGAAAGCAGATATTAACAGTAAAAATGAACAAGCGGAATAATAATTCATTTTTACAGCTTGTCCCTCATTATTTTGACAAAATAATACAATGAGAAATGACACAATATGTTACTGCATACGTCAGCGGACAAATTAGGAGCCTTTGTTTGCTTACTTACTAATAAAAGACAAGTTGTCTAGTATGTTCACTATTTTATTTAAGGACAAAATTGTTCTTAGATTACAATAACAAACATATGTTTAATGTACCCTAAGATTTTGTTAAAATAAAGCCAATAATGCAATTTTTTGTGGTCCCCCTTATTCAGAAAAGTATCGAAAGGTATCGAAAAGTATCGAAATACAATTTGGTACCGGTACCAAAAATATTAGTATCGGGACAACCCTAATAGAAATAAACAAAGATTTCATTAAATGGAGGCCAGATTTTTAAATAGAAGATCTAAAACAAGAGTTGCACAATATCCCAGGGGATAAATAAACCTGGCAGTAGTACAATTGGCATGACATGTTTGTTGCTATTTGATGCTGACCTGATAAAGTAACAGCACGTTTTGTTTGATGGCAATTAAAGACACAGGACCATTGAAGTAAGAACTTACGTGCAAAATACTGCCAGGGGATGAAGGTCTTGGCGTTATCCACAGAGCGCTCCAGCACCCACAGGTCGGGCCGTGGCGAATTAGCAAACTTTATGATGACATAGGCAACATGGAAGAGCTAAAAAAAAAACACCACCACCAAAAACTGGTTAAAAATGAGAGAAATCGTAGTGGCTTGCAGACTTCACAGTTTTTACAGAATGACAAAAAATGGTCAAAACATTTCTATGCAGAGTCAATAAAAGCAGTAGTTTAGTGAAAATGCCTCAACTTATGCCCACATGATATGCTCTCTGAAGGCTCTATCTTCTCCTCCTATCACAAACAAATGGCGGAACATTATGTCTGGAATTGTTTCGGGCAGAGCGGAGATTTCAAAACGTGCATTTTGTCTGCAGACACAATGGGCATGTAATTTATGCTCATCAAGGCTCTCTTTGTTACAAACTGCCATGGACTCCGTGCACAACTAGAAAGCCTCACTTACACGATGGCCACCAGCTGCACCATAGCTGGCGTTACAGCTGGAAGAGATGTGACGTCAATGCTGGAAGACATCTTTAGATGGATGGATGGATGGATGGATGGATGGATGGATGGATGGATGGATGGATGGATGGATGGATGGATGGATGGATGGATGGATGGATGGATGGATGGATAGATAGATAGATAGATAGATAGATAGATAGATAGATAGATAGATAGATAGATAGATAGATAGATAGTACTTTATTGATTCCTTCAGGAGCGTTCCCTCAGGAAAATTACAATTCCAGCAGCAGTGTACAGAATTGAGATCGAATTAAAAAAGTAAAAATTAAATAATGCGGGTATAAATGGAAATAAAATAGAAAATAACACAATAAGAATAAAAATAAAAAGCAACAATAAGAATAAAAATATAACAGTAAAAATAAGAATATAACAAGAGAAACAAGGCAGTAGTGACCATGTTATGAAAAAGTATTGCACTGTTATTGTTTTGCATCCCCTGTCATCCTACTACACCCCCTCCCCCTCGAGAAGAGTTGTACAGTCTGATGGCGTGTGGGACAAAGGAGTTTTTTAGTCTACTAGTCCTGCACTTGGGATGAAGCAGTCTAGCACTGAACAGGCTCCTCTGGCTACTGATAACGGTATGCAGATGGTGACTGGCATCATCCATGATGCTCACTAGTTTTTCCACAGTCCTCTTCTCTGCCACCGTCACCAGTGAGTACAGTTTTATTCCGATCGTAGAGCCAGCCCGCCTGATCAGTTTCTCCAGTCTGGAGCTGTTTTTCTTAGATATAAGCACACTACGATATAGAACAGAACACTGGCAACCACAGACTGGTAGTACATCCACAAGAGTTTCTTGCAATTGTTGAAGGAGTGCAGCAGTTTAGTAGGAACTTTAGGCAATGTTTAAACATCTCTATAACAGAGAGCGCCCTCTGGATTGAAGTGATCACACAATTCTATAGAATATCTCTCTTGATGTTTGGAGGAACAGGCCCCCACTTGTTTAGAATCCATCGCTGCTTTGATGAAAAACCACAGCAGGCCTGTATTTGGAACACTGACTAGCCACTACACCTCCAGTGAGTCAAAAAATTATGACAGCATCCATAGGAAGACTTTCTAAGAAAAAATTGTATGAGCTTGTACGTGGGGATTTTTCTTTTGTCTGTTTGTGAGGTCAGAGGTGCTTGAGGTGAGCTTGAAGAGGGAGTCACCTGAAATGGTTTTCACTTCACAGGTGTGCTTGAAGCTTATCCAGAGAATGCCAAGAGTGTGCAAAGCAGTAATCAGAGCAAAGGGTGGCTATTTTGAAGAAACTAAAATATAAAACATGTTTCCAGTTATTTCACCTTTTTTTGTTAAGTACATAACTCCACATGTGTTCATTCATAGTTTTGATGCCTTCAGTGACAATCTACAATGTAAATAGTCATGAAAATAAAGAAAATGCACATTGAATAAGAAGGTGTGTCCAAACTTTTGGCCTGTACTGTACATAACTATATGTATATGAACATTTGCATTAATATTAGGGCTATCAAAAATACCAAGTTAACTTACTTATATATATATATACAGTGTGTATATATATATACAGTGTGTATGTATATATATATATATATATATATACACAGATTAATCACACAATTTATTTTAAGCGCTTATTAATTCAACATACACCCCCACGGGACTTTATATGAAATTGTTACAAGATTCTGAGTAAATACATGATGTAAATCAATGTAAAACATTTTTAAAAAGTGCATGTATGACACTCTGACAATATATTTGCATTTGTGTTAAAATATATCTTAATATTAAATATATAATAATCTTTTTTTTAAGTCAATTTAAATTGTGCAAGCGAGTAATAACCTGTGATAAATCCAATGATTCTCAATAGAAATATGT
Source organism: Nerophis lumbriciformis (assembly GCF_033978685.3). NCBI lineage: Eukaryota > Metazoa > Chordata > Actinopteri > Syngnathiformes > Syngnathidae > Nerophis > Nerophis lumbriciformis. The sequence goes on from NC_084566.2 coordinate 16,525,307, forward strand.
GTCAGCACTAATTGCATATTCAAAATAATAAGATTAAAAAACAGCATTGGCAAATAAAAAATATATATAGAGGCGGCTTTATGAGTATCAAAGCCACGTAAGTGTTGGTGACCCCAAGTTCAAGTGGCTTGGTAAGTAGTGAGAAAGTTCAAAGGTCAACGACACAAAGGAACAACAAAATCATTATGTTTCAAATGACAGAGATCCTCTTCGGGAGGTCCTTTAATCAGCGTCGATGGAGTCTAACTAATCAGAGAAAACCCCCGCCCACGTGCAACAGGATGGGCAAGAGCGGTAAAAATAGAAACAAAGCTTTTCAAGGGAACAGCCCTGCACCGCCATCCTTAATAAAATACTGCCAGGAAGTTGAAGAGTCAGCTCGGGAGGAGGACAGACGTGCAGGCTGGCGTGAGAATCCATCTTGAATTCCCGACATAGCGCCACATTCCCGCCTCCCTCCTAATGCCCCACAGAGGAGAAAGCGTGCCGCCGCCTGGTTGAAGAACCTGTCACTAAATCCCTAACTCACAGTGGTGACAATCTTCCCTACAGCGACACGTTAGGATGTTAACCACGAGCCAGCGTCTCAACATTGTCCTTTAATGAGCATACGGTTGTGCTTAGTGCCCTGCAGAACTTGTCTTAAATGACCTGAATGTTGTTGATGCTGGTAACATTGAGAGGAATCTTTGAGGATAAGAGGCGACCCTGATGAGACTTTGCCTGCTTTCATTTCTGTCTCTCAAATGCACCTCAGCCAGTCTAAACACACACTGAAAATAAACCAAGAGGCCTACATTGTTGTTTGGAGGCGGTCTGGCACACTTATACATGGACAAAAGTATTGAGACACTGAAATAACCAGGGGTGGCGTTACTTCCCCATTAATCACAATTATTACTGTTCAAGACATTTTGGACAATCAAAGGAGTGTCTCATTGTTTCCAATGTTTTTTGTAAGACATGCGAGCAAAATGTCTTGCCCATGTTTATTTTGCCTAACGTTTATTTTGGCCATGTCTTTTTAAGCGTTCATGCTCAAATTTCACAAACGTGTGTTTGTCAGTTTCCTAAATAGTTGGAGCAAAATTTGTGGTTATTCAGCAAAACACCTTAAGGCAGGGCTAATCAACTACATCATGAAGAGAGCCCAAGATCTCAGGGGCCGGAAATCGAAACGTGGATGTTGCGTCAGAAAGTGCCGCCGCAGGTTATATTTTTTTGAAACTGTGTTTACTTAACTGCAAAAGAAACACATCAGCTTTCACACTGCACTGTCAATAAATCCATTACTCTGCCCTCGCTACTCGTTTCCAGTGTGTGCAGTTAGACAGATCGTTAACAGCATGAAGAAACAGAAACTCCAGAGGTTTTGTTGAGAAGCTGTCCTGTGATGTGTGCTGTGTAGCGCCGTCATTTGACGAGAGCTACCACCTTCTCGTCCTGAAAAACAACGGCAGCCTAGTGATTCCATCACAAGGCACAGGGAAAGTTTGATTCCATAATCATGTTTGTTTTTAAATCTTTGTATATTAAAGTAGTTATTTTCTTAGTTTCTCTGTTTTGTAAAATGTATTTTAGCACTGTGTAGATAAATAGAAATAAATATAATGTATTATTATTATAAGATGTGTTTGTGTGTGTGTGTGTGTGTGTGTGTGTGTGTGTGTATACATATATATATATATATATATATATATAGATATACATATACATATATATATATATATATATATATATATATACATATATATATATATATATATATATATATACACATATACATATATATATATATATATATATATACATATACATATATATATATATATATATATATATATACACACACATATACATATATATATATATATATACATATACATATATATATAAGAATACATATATCTCTCTCTATATATATATATATATATATATATATATAGAGAGAGAGAGAGAGATATATGTATTCTTATATATATATGTATATGTATATATATATATATATGTATATGTGTATATATATATATATATATATATATATATATATATATATACATATACATATATATATATATACATATACATATATATATATATATATATATATATACATATACATATATATATATATATATATACACATATACATATATATATATATATATATATACATATACATATATATATAAGAATACATATATCTCTCTCTATATATATATATATATATATATATATATATATATATATATATATATATATATATATATATATAGAGAGAGAGAGAGAGAGAGATATATGTATTCTTATATATATATGTATATGTATATATATATATATATATATATATATATGTATATGTGTATATATATATATATATATATATATATATATATATATATATATATATATATATATATATATATATATATATATATACAAACCCCGTTTCCATAGGAGTTGGGAAATTGTGTTGGATGTAAATATAAAAATGATTTGCAAATCATTTTCAACCCATATTCAGTTGAATATGCTACAAAGACAACATATTTGATGTTCAAACTGATAAAAATTTTTTTTGCAAATAATCATTAACTTGGGCAGCACGGTGTAAGAGGGGTTAGTGCGTCTGCCTCACAATACGAAGGTGCTGAGTAGTCTGGGGTTCAATCCCAGGCTCGGGATCTTTCTGTGTGGAGTTTGCATGTTCTCCCCGTGACTGCGTGGGTTCCCTCCGGGTACTCTGGCTTCCTCCCACCTCCAAAGACATGCACCTGGGGATAGGTTGATTGGCAACACTAAATTGGCCCTAGTGTGTGAATGTGAGTGTGAATGTTGTCTGTCTATCTGTGTTGGCCCTGCGATGAGGTGGCGACTTGTCCAGGGTGTACCCCGCCTTCCGCCCGATTGTAGCTGAGATAGGCTCCAGCGCCCCCCGCGACCCCAGAGGGAATAAGCGGTAGAAAATGGATGGATGGATGGATAATCATTAACTTTAGAATTTGATGCCAGCAACAACAACAAAAAACAAACAAAAAAAAAACACACGTGACAAAGAAGTTGGGAAAGGTGGCAATAAATACTTATAAAGTTGAAGAATGCTCATCAAACACTTATTTGGAACATCCCACAGGTGTGCAGGCTAATTGGGAACAGGTGGGTGCCATGATTGGGTATAAAAACAGCTTCCCAAAAAATGCTCAGTCTTTCACAAGAAAGGATGGGGCGAGGTACACCCCTTTGTCCACAACTGCGTGAGCAAATAGTCAAACAGTTTAAGGACAACGTTTCTCGAAGTGCAATTGCAAGAAATTTAGGGATTTCAACATCTACGGTCCATAATATCATCAAAAGGTTCAGAGAATCTGGAGAAATCACTCCATGTAAGGGGCATGGCCGGAAACCAACATTGAATGACCGTGACCTTCGATCCCTCAGACGGCACTGTATCAAAAACCGACATCAATCTCTAAAGGATATCACCACATGGGCTCAGGAACACTTCAGAAAACCACTGTCAGTAACTACAGTTCGTCGCTACATCTGTAAGTGCAAGTTAAAGCTCTACTATGCAAAGCGAAAGCCATTTATTAACAACATCCAGAAACGCCGCCGGCTTCTCTGGGCCCGAGATCATCTAAGATGGACTCATGCAAAGTGGAAAAGTGTTCTGTGGTCTGACGAGTCCACATTTCAAATTGTTTTTGGAAATATTCGACATCGTGTCATCCGGACTAAAGGGGAAGCAAATCACCCAGACTGTTATCGACGCAAAGTTCAAAAGCCAGCATCTGTGATGGTATGGGGGTGCATTAGTGCCCAAGGCAAGGGTAACTTACACATCTGTGAAGGCACCATTAATGCTGAAAGGTAGATACAGGTTTTGGAACAACATATGCTGCCGTCTAAGCGCCGTCTTTTTCATGGACGCCCCTGCTTATTTCAGCAAGACAATGCCAAGCCACATTTGGCACGTGTTACAATAGCGTGGATTCGTAAAAAAAGAGTGCGGGTACTTTCCTGGCCCGCCTGCAGTCCAGACCTGTCTCCCTGGGGCGCATTATGAAGCGTAAAATACGACAGCGGAGACCCCGGACTGTTGAACGACTGAAGCTCTACATAAAACAAGAATGGGAAAGAATTCCACTTTCAAAGCTTCAACAATTAGTTTCCTCAGTTCCCAATCGTTTATTGAGTGTTGTTAAAAGAAAAGGTGATGTAACACAGTGGTGAACATGCCCTTTCCCAACTACTTTGGCACGCGTTGCAGCCATGAAATTCTAAGTTAATTATTATTTGCAAAAAAATAAAGTTTATGAGTTTGAACATCAAATATCTTGTCTTTGTAGTGCATTCAATTGAATATGGGTTGAAAAGGATTTGCAAATCATTGTATTCCGTTTATATTTACATCTAACACAATTTCCCAACTCATATGAAAACGGGGTTTGTATATATATATATATATATATATATATATATATGTATATATATATATATATATATATATATATATATAAATAATATCTGTCTACAGTCTTGTCTGTATATACTGTAGCAGTGGCGGGCCGTGCGTTTCCCACCTAGGCCTTCAGTGATGTCCGACTTCAAAGATTAAATACCATAATTGATGTCATCACATGACCATTGCTGGAGAAATACTATACAGAAACACATTTACGCCCCAACGGGCCGTTGAAGTACATCAACAGTATACAAAACGGGTTATTTTCTGGCTCATTTAAAAATCAATTAAAACACATCAGCAATCAAAACATAGCTTATGTGGTACTGTCAAAATTAAAATGGCAAAAAACATATTAAAAGTAAAAAATAAAATATTTGGACTCACAATTAGTAGGACCTATTTGACGCAGTATAAGCCAGTGGTACTCCTCGTCGTCAGCTTATTCGGGTGGAAATGGCGAGTATTTAATCGCCAGAGCAGCTGAGCTAGCTTCCGGGGTTGGCCGACATCGTCTCACAAGGGTGTAGTTTCGCTTTAAATATCCTTCTTGAAAATGGCCTTGCAAATACAAACCCTGTTTCCATACGAGTTGGGAAATTGTGTTAGATATAAACGGAATACAATGATTTGCAAATCCTTTTCAAACCATATTCAATTGAATGCACTACAAAGACAAGATATTTGATGTTCAAACTCATAAACTTTATTTTTTTTTGCAAATAATAATTAACTTAGAATTTCATGGCTGCAACACGTGCCAAAGTAGTTGGGAAAGGGCATGTTCACCACTGTGTTACATGGCCTTTCCTTTTAACAAAACTCAGTAAACATTTGGGAACTGAGGAGACACATTTTTTAAGCTTCTCAGGTTATTATATAAATTCACCATTCATTGCATGTCGTACGTTGGTGTTATTATGCACATGCCACAATTATGAAGCAGCCCTTTGAGACACTTGTGATTTAGGGCTATATGAATAAACATTGATTGAGTGTGTGGATGTGAGTGTGAAAGTTGTCTGTCTATCTGTGTTGGCCCTGCGATGAGGTGGCGACTTGTCCAGGGTGTACCCCGCCTTCCGCCCGGTTGTAGCTGAGATAGGCTCCAGCGCCCCCCGCGACCCCAAAAGGGAATAAGCGGTAGAAAATGGATGGATGGATGGATGATTGATTGATGAAAAATTATGAGAATAATACTTTTACCTATTTTTGTGTATCCTCATAGCCTCCTCCCCCTCTGGCTGGAAGCTTGACGTAAAGGGGAACTGAACTTTTTTTGTAATTTTGCCCATCATACACAAGCATTATGAGAGACAAGAAGACAAAAGATTTCAGTTTTTTTTTTTTTTTGCATTCTAATACATCAAAATCAGCTCATTCTTGGTGGTTAGCAATGCAGCTAATGGAAGCAATCAATTCTACCTCTAAATCACTTTAAAATGGATTCAAAAACCGTCAACAATACTTTATTTACGTTCCGTAACCTGTATAATAACCAAGCTGTAGCAACATTGTTATTGTAAGAGCGAACACTGAGCAACTCTTTTTCTATCATAGTAACATATCGCCGTGCTACGGTATTAGTCGTAAACGCTAACTACGGCAAGAGATAAGCTAGCTTCTAAGTCAGCACGAAACACGTTTGAGTTTGTAATGCACAACACAATGCGATAAGACACCAATCTGTACTGACTGAAAAACATGAACAATCATATTACAGTATCTGTAAAGTATTATTTCATGTTTTGTTTGTACACAACTAGCCAGACAGCGCATGCTGTCTGTCATGGTACATGCATGACGTGCTGCGTGTAACATGATCAATATAAAGTGTGACTCACTCGACAGTTGTCTGTCGAAATAGCATGGCTTCAAATTCCACATTTTGCAGCTTTGAGTCATTTTCACCTCACTCTCAGCTTCTGTCTGCTCCAACGTCTCACTCTTCCTTCATGCTTGCTTCTACAAACAGTAGTTCATCCTCCATACATTCAGATTTAAAAATATAAGGTTGAGAATCCTTATTTGTCCAAAAATAGTCAACTTTGTTGTTTGTTACAGAATCTGCCATGATTGGAACACACGCCTTTGTTTCCGGAAGTAGGAACACACATTTGTTGCCAGAGGTGTGCAGCTGCTATGGAAATGAAAATAAATGCACCACGCAATTAGTTCCGGCATTGATTAAAATGACCAAAATATGGTAAATATTGTACATATCACTTATTGTTATGAGCGTGTCTGTTACTACATCATATATAATTTAATTAGTAATTTAATAAGTTGTGTTTATTGCATGTGTTTTGCGGGTCTCTGTGTGTTTGCCCCTTTCGGCCATTGTACCCCTGGGACACCTCTGAGTTATGTAGTCAAAAAATACATCATGCAGTTTATTAAATAATTGAAATGCAAGAGATTAGGCTGCATTCATGTGGTAGATGCCAGTACTTTTGTCCTTATATTATGCTATAGTGATGGCCTTCTAATTGCAGGAGAAACAGACCTTGTTCCCAGAGAAAGACAATAAACAAGCCTGCAAACAAAAACAAACCCTTCTTGATTGTATATGACGCCATGAGCAGGCCTAATGTGCACCAGGCTGTGCATGGCTATCAAAATAGGTCGAGGAATAAGCACTGTTTAACATACCGTATTTTTTGGACTATAAGGCACACTTAAAATCCTTTCATTTTCTCAAAAATCGACAGTGCGCCTTATAACCTGGTGCGCCTAATGTACGGCATAATTCTGGTTGTGCTTACTGACCTCGAAGCAATTTTATTTGGTACATGGTGTAATGATAAGTGTGACCAGTTGATGGCAGTCATACATAAGAGATACGTGTAAACTGCAAGATGACACCAGTAAACAACACCACAACTTTAAATGTTCCATCGAGAATAAAGAACATTAAACACACCGCTCAAAAATCTGTCAAAATGTTTTTAGTACGACTTCGGTAAGCTACAAAGCCGCACCGCTTGATGGATTGTCGGCGCATTAAACATACAAGTATTATTATGGTGTGTGTATAAGACTGCATATTATCTGGCGTTTTGTTTCGCAATATTATGCAACACCAACTTTTTTTACCTTCTGGTACCTGCTGATGTGTATTTGGGATATACATAAGTCCTGGAAATGTGCGCGCGTCCGCCATTGTAGTCCGTGCCGACACCATAGACATAAGCTTCTTCTTTTTCTCTATCTTCTTATGTGGCATTCATCTTCTGCTGTTGCTATTTCTAATATAAAGTAGTGTAAAGTTCTTACTTATATCTGTCAGTAGACTAGCTATCAAAGCGCTAAAAACTGTAGTGGGTTTACATAATTCACCCAAGGAACTTTAGTTATTAGAGGGTTCCGGTCAGACGGTTTTTCACGGGACACACGTTGTTGTTGCATTATTGAGCCACGGATGAGGAGATGCTGCTCCGTTATTGATTGAAGTAAAGTCTGAATGTCATTGAAACAGTTAGCTCCATCTTTTGACACTTCTTCCACTCCCGTTCTTGCACGCTACACCGCTACAACAAAGATGACGGGGAGAAGACGCTGTCGAAGGTGAGCCACTTTGGTAAGACCGCCCACAAAACGCTGCATCCTGAAGAGACGCTCAGAAAGCTACTTGCAAATGGTCTGTAAAACATAATCTATGCAACATTTTCACCAAAGAAGTGAAGTGAATTATATTTATATAACGCTTTTCTCTAGTGACTCAAAGCGCTTTACATAGTGAAACCCAATATCTAAGTTACATTTAAACCAGTGTGGTTGGCACTGGGAGCAGGTGGGTAAAGTGTCTTGCCCAAGGACACAACAGCAGTGACTAGGATGGCGGAAGCAGGGATCGAACCTGCAACCCTCAAGTTGCTGGCACGGCCGCTCTACCAACCGAGCTATACTGAACCACGATCACATGTTATGTAGACCACAAGATAGTGTTTTAAATTTAGAAAAAAAATCCTAATATAACCACTTTAATGTGCCTTATAATCCGGTATGCCTTTTGTATGAAAATAGACCTGAATAGACCTGCTCAGCGGCAGTACGCCTTTTAATCCGGTGCGCCCTATGGTCCGAAAAATACGGTATATGCATCTCAAATTTCTTACTTTTCCTCCCGCCTGTGTACTAACGTCGCATACACAAGATGTAAAGCATCCTTATGGCATGTCAATACAAAACAGACCAACAAATCACTTTATTGTAACAATACCGATTTTCAATGTGTAAATGCTTCTGACACACTGTCACAACATTGCCACAGTGGTTGCCTCCTTGACATGTCAGGCCAAGTGTATATTTGTGTGTGTGTGAGTGTGGTGTCATTCTGGAATAACCCAGCAACGACGGTGTGCTGTGATAAATGTGCACCCCGAGGTGTGAAGTGCTGCAGGTCAGCTGCCTACCAACGGGATGTTCTGACCTCCGTATTAACACTTTACCGCACGTTGGCTCATTTAGAATGAAGCATGACACACTTGCTGGATATTATAAACTTTATAGAAACTGTGACTATATGTACTGTCTGTGTTGAGACCCCAACGCCGGGACTGGACTGCAAATGAATGGTCGCAATTGATCAAAAATGCTTCTAAAAATAGAAGTTCATATCATAGCATTTGAACAATACCAGGGGATGACATCAATGCAATCTGATAGGACGCTTCTGAGATACCACGCATAACCTCATTGCTGCATCACTGTCAATGTGTGTATTGTGTACTACCATATTGATCCAAATATAAAACCACCCTAAGGTCCTCTTAACTATTTTAAGACAAAAAAAGACTAAATGAATCCTCAATATCAGTGCAGGGTGTAAAAAAAAAATCACATTTTAAGATGATAGACATTTGTTTGGTGACTCTGCATCAATAACACTGTAAACATTGAAATTAGCATCAAAACTCAGAACTGTGTCGCTGGTGTGTCTGTGTGGGTAACAGGAAGAAAAGCTCTGAATCGCTTGGGGAGAACTTGTTAAAGCACTGACTGCTGGTTTGCATGTACCGCAGCTCTGGAGCCGCATGCAACTCTTCTGCCTCCTTGTTGTGGCTCCCTTGGATTTTTTTAACACCGGAGTAAGAAAAGTTTGCATTTTTTAAATTGTAACGAAATGTTTATAAAAACGATAAAAAAAGGTTATTGAAGAGATTTCAGAACCTTTAACATATATCAGCAACCTATCATTTCAAACGGGCAAATTCCCAGATAAAATGAAAATAGCAAAAGTTGTACCAATTTATAAGACTGGAGACAAACACCAGTTAACAAACTACAGACTGGTTTCTCTACTTCCACAATTTTCTAAAATTATTGAATAACTGTTTAACAACAGATTAGACATATTCATAAATAAAAACGAAAAACTCACAAACGACCAATACGGATACAGAGCCAACATCTCAACATCAATGGCATTAATCAAAAATAACGGAAGAGATAACCAATGCAATATATCGGAAAAAATGTGCTGCTGAAGTGTTTATGGATTTAACAAAAGCATTTGACACAATTATTCATAGCATCTTAATAAACAAATTAGAAAGGTATGGAATCAGAGGGTTGGTATTGAACTGGGTTAGAAGCTATTTAACCAACAGGAAGCAATATGTGAAAATAGGCGAACACACTTCTACAGAGCTGAAAATATCTTGTGGCGTACCTCAGGGATCAATACTTGGACCAAAATTGTTCAATCTTTATATAAACGACATTTGTAAAGTTACAAAGGACTTAAAGTTAGTACAACTGTGTTTTGTTCAGGAGAGAACACATAGAAGATAATACAAATAATAACAGAAGAAATTAACAAATTAAAAAGATGGTTTGACAAAAAATTAATCTCAGTAAAACTTAAATAATGCTATTTTGGTAACAGTAGTAGGGAAAGTCAAACACATACAAATAGACAGAGTAGACATTGAAAGGGTAAAAGAAAACACATTTTTGGGTGTAATAATAAATGATCAAATGAACTGGAAACGTCATGTAAAAAATATACAACATAAAGTAGCAAGAAACACGGCAGTAATGAATTGTTAGCAAAATATGCTCTGGACCAAAAATCACTTCATATTCTTTACTGCTCACTAGTGTTACCATATCTGAGTTATTGTGTAGAAATATGGGGAAACAACTACAAATGTGCACTTCAATCACTAAATGTTACAAAAAAGATCAATTAGAATAATACATAATGTTGGATATAGAGAACATACAAACCCTTTATGTATTAAATCACAATTATTGAAATTGAACGATTTGGTGCATTTGCAAACAGCTAAAATTATATATAAAGCAAACTATAACCTGCTACCCAAGAATGTACAACAATTCTTCTCAACAAAAGAGGAGACATTTCACCTTAGAGGAAAATCTCATTTAAAACATTTGTATAAACGCACAACACTTCAAACATACAAAACATATCCGTATGTGGAATTAAATGATGGAATGGATTAAGCAAATAAATCAAACAAAGCACCAATATGATTCAGTTTAAGAGACTGTTCAAACTACAAATGTTCACAAAGCACACAAAAGAACAATTATGATGAACATCAGCTGAGATAGGCTCCAGCACCCCCGCGACCCCGAACGGGACAAACGGTAGAAAATGGATGGATGGATCTTGAACCTTTTTTTTTTTTTTTTTCACGTATTTTGCACCGGCCAGTGCTGTGTCAGCCTTTCTTGTAGATCACTTATGTGGTCAGAAACTTTTAAAATATATCCATCTCCTTTATTTTTGTTGTTTGGCTTTGGGTTGCTAGGCAACGGCTTTGAGCTAGCATTTAGCTAGTTATCCCCCCCAGCTTTTCGGCACTTTCGGTTCGCTTATTTTAGCGAATCTGTGCCTCCAGGTTGAAGCTGAATATGTTCATGTAGTTCTGATCGTACGCGTGTGCATCATTAGGCAAAGTTCCAGAATCACAAAATTAGCTAATAAAAATGGAATCTAGTATTAAACGCGGAATATCAAGGAAATTGACATACAGTACACATGACTGAAATGCTGTCATCGTGAGGAGAAGGAAGGTTTGTCTGGGGAACTCATGTGTGCGGACAGCTCATTGTCCCCAAAACTCTCAACCGCCCCCTACCGAACTAAATAATGTCCAGACGACCACTCGAAACACTGGCTAAGTCTGCAACAAGTTACGAAGCTAATGCTAGCCAGGACAACCTGCACACCCGCAACACACATCTCATCTGCTTGTGTTGTGCAAGCTCAATGTACAGAGCTATTGCAAGGAATTTAGGAATTTCACCATCTACGGTCCGTAATATCATCAAAAGGTTCAGAGAATCTGGAGAAATCACTGCACGAAAGCAGCAAGGCTGAAAACCAACACTGAATGCCCATGACCTTCGATCCCTCAGGCGGTACTGCATCAGAAACCGACATCAGTGTGTAAAGGATATCACCACATGGGCTCAGAAACACTTCAGAAAACCACTGTCAGTAACTACAGTTTGTCACTACATCTGTAAGTGCAAGTTAAAACTCTCCTATGCAAGGCAAAAATCGTTTATCAACAACACCCAGAAACGCCGCCGGCTTCGCTGGGCCCGAGCTCATCTAAGATGGACTGTTGCAAAGTGTATAGGTGTTCTGTGGTCTGATGAGTCCACATTTCAAATTGTTTTTGGAAACTGTGGACGTCGTGTGCCCCGGACCAAAGAGGAAAAAAAACATCCGGATTGTTAAAGGCGCAAAGTTGAAAAGCCAGCATCTGTGATGGTATGGGCGTGTATTAGTACCCAAGGCATGGGTAACTTACAAATCTGTGAAGGCACCATTAATGCTGAAAGGTACATACAGGTTTTGGAGCAACATATGTTGCCAACCAAGCAACGTTATCATGGACGCCCCTGCTTATTTCAGCGTGGCTTCGTAGTAAAAGAGTGCGGGTACTAGACTGGCCTGCCTGTAGTCCAGACCTGTCTCCTATTGAAAATGTGTGGCGCATTATGAAGCCTAAAATACCACAACAGACACAACACACTTAAGCTGTACATCAAGCAAGAATGGGAAAGAATTCGACCTGAAAAGCTTCAAAAATTGGACTCCTCAGTTCCCAAACGTTTACTGAGTTTTGTTAAAATGAAAGGATATGTAACACAGTGGTAAAAATGCCCCTGTGCCAACTTTTTTGCAATATGTTGCTGCCATTAAATTATAAGTTAATGATTATTTGTAAAAAAAAATTCAGTTTCTCAGTTCGACCATTAAATATCTTGTCTTTGCAGTCCATTCAATTGAATATAAGTTGAAAAGGATTTGCAAATCATTGCATTCTGTTTTTATTTACGAATTACACAACGTGCCAATTTCACTGGTTTTGGGTTTTGTAAGTTATGCAGATAATGCTTCTGCATCCCAGAAGTCAACTAAAGGCAAGAAGTCTACCGTGCTATTCCGACATGTTTGAGCCCTCTGAGTCTGCTGGAATGCCATTCTAACATGAGGCATCCCCTTCAGTCACGCAGGACCGGACCCGTCGGACAGAAGGAGGTTTGCAGCAACAATGCATACAGTAAGCGCAACTGTTTGTGTGTGCTCAACAGGTGGACAACGGAGGGCGGGGGGTGGCGGTAGTCGACTAGTCTGGTGTATTTTTCTCCATGACTCCATGGTGGAATTAGGCAGTTGGCAGTCGTAAGCGTGACAAAACAAACAGTAGATACACATCTTCCTTTGATAGTCATCTTTTTAGTGCACAAACGCTGCCACTGCAAGTGAGAATGCGCCTTTTATGCAATAAATAGGTTGTGCTGTTAAAATAATTATATTACATACCTAGATCAACAATGCATTTACTGTACTGTATGAAGGCCGAGAAAAAGATTCCACAATAAGATACACATTTTCCAGACTGGAGTTGCCTGTCGTGATGCACTTTTTCAACCCTGGCTGGCTCCTGTTAACAAGCCCGGGTGGCTGTAGTAGTAAATATCTGCCGCGCTGGCCTGGCGCCCCAGGAAGCCGGGCTAAAGACGGACGCTTACATCACCAGAGCAATAGGGAGGCACCCCGTCTAATAGTCAATCTTGTCTCTGCGGTCGGACTGAGGCAGCAGCACTGTATGAATACAGCCTGCTATGGCATCGATCACTCACCCTATTTTCCAAAAACAGAGGCCTTAGCGAAGACTTTGAGTGCAACAATAACTCAATCAAAGTGCATTGAAGCAGATTCACGAGCAACTTTTCACAAACTTTACCAGCTGCCCGTTATAACCTGTAGACAAAAGCCTTCAGCCTGTTTGTGCAGAGTGCAATCATTGACAATGATTTCTACCAGTTACTCTATTGCAACATGGGCAACTACCCACCTCCACAGACAAAAGAGAGGAAGTAGACAAACCTGTAATATACTTGCCAAGAAGCCAGACAAAAGTGTCCAAGACTGTACCTTTGTTTGTTTTTACATTGGTTTTCATTGCCCCATTGAGACTAGCGTGCCAATAATTAGCTTTTTTTGTTCGCTAAGTATGGCAGAGGTTCAATGATAGTATTTCACTCAACTAAATGAAATGTAAACATTTTTTAAAAGAGTAACATTTTGTACAGTGCAGGATTAAGGCCACTCACTTGGTCTTGTGTCACACTACAGTCACCAGTCTTATTTCAACAGATTAATGTATATACAGGGCTCGGATTTAACCACAGCAACCGCGGCAAGTGCCGCGACCGCCTTTCTCACTTGCCGTAAAGCTATAAAAAATTGACTAGCATCTACGACAAGAACATGCCATGACCGCCCTTGACTTTTTACTTGTTAATGGACTAGAGATGTAACCATACCCTCCCGATTTTCCCGGGAGACTCCCAAATTTCAGTGTCCCTCCCGAAAATCTCCCGGGGCAACCATTCTCCCGAATTTCTCCCGATTTGTATTTACGGTATTGTATTTCATTTTTATACCGATGATTGCCAGATCTATTTTCCCATGGCACTAAATAACACGGTTCAACGTCTCATTGACTGCCTGCACGACATCAAAGCCTGGCTTTCAGCTAACTTCCTGAGCCTAAATGAAGACAAAACAGAAGTTATGTTGTTCGGCCCAAGTCGCTCTTTCTCCCCCAACGTTGATCTCGGCACTCTGACCCCGTATCTCAGCGACTGTGTCACAAACCTGGGGGTAAAGTTCGACTCAGATTTTAAATTCGAAAAACAAATCAGCAGCGTCGTACAAAAAAGCTTTTACCAATTACGCCAAATAGCGAAAGTGAAACCGCTTCTATCAGGACATGATCTCGAGAAATTAATCCACGCCTTTATCTCGACTCGTCTAGACTACTGCAATGCCTTGTATGTAGGCATTAGCCAGGCCTCCCTCGCCCGCCTGCAGCTCGTGCAGAACTCTGCTGCTCGTCTGCTAACACAGACCCGCAGACGTGAGCACATCACCCCTATATTAGCGTCCCTTCACCGGCTCCCTGTGTGTTACCGAATCAATTTTAAACTCCTTCTATTTGTTTTTAAATGTCTAAACAACCTCGCTCTAACATATCTCTCCAACCTCCTTCAGCCTTACTGCCCCACCCGATCCCTAAGATCAGCCGATCAGCTGCTACTGACGGTCCCTGACACAAGGCTGAAGCTTAGAGGTGACAGAGCTTTCGCCGCTGCTGCTCCCAAGCTCTGGAACGACCTACCTCTGAGTGTTAGACAGGCCTCCTCTCTTCCTGTTTTTAAATCTCTCTTAAAAACATACTTTTATTCCATGGCTTTTAACACAGTGATATCCATCCTGCTATGGCGCCCCATAATACACTTGCTGTGAACCTGTTTTTATGTTTTTATGTTCTATTTATTTTAGTTATTTATTTTTTATCGTGCGCTGTTTGTGTTGTGTTGTGTTTGCTCGGTTCTCGTATTATCTTTTAAACTGCCCATTGTACAGCACTTTGGCTACACCTGTGGTAAATTTTAAATGTGCTTTATAAATAAAGTTGATTTGATTTGATTTGATTTGATTTCCACCCGGACAACAATATTGGGGGTGTGCCTTAAAGGCACTGCCTTTCGCGAACTCTCTCACTTGAAAAGGAGACTATTATATACAGTATGTCTCTGTTATCCATAGGTTTATCTGTAATCCATAAAGTAGGCAGGCACGGAGCTACTTCTCAGCGTGTGTTTATTCCAGCCGGCACGTTAATACACTGACACACAACATCCGGATTCCCATCATGCATTGCTTCAAAACTACGGCAAGTAGTAATGTCCAAAAACATAACAGAGACGAAGCAGAAGAACGAAGAAGAGACATGGCGACGACGAGTAAGAAGAAGTACGCTTGCAAGACCTTCGATCCCTCAGGCGGATATACATATATATATATATACTGTATGTATATATATATACATATATATATATATATATATATATATATATATATATATATATATATATATATATATATATATATATATATATATATATATAAGAAATACTTGAACTTCAGTGAATTCTTGCTATAAATATACTCCTCCCTCCTTAACCCCGCCCCCGGCACCGCCCACCCCGACTCCGCCCACCTCAACCACCCCCCCATCTCCCGAATTCGGAGGTCTCAAAGTTGGCAAGTATGGATGTAACAGTAAACAGTATAATGATAATTTGCGATAAAATTCTGATGGTTAGTATTACCGTCATTGGGTTTCATTGCCCCATTGAGACGAGCGTGCCAATAATTAGCTTTTTTTGTTCGCTAAGTATGGCTGAGTTCCAATGATAGTATTTCACTCAACTAAATGAAATGTAAACATTTTTTAAAGGAGTAACATGCTTCAAGCACACCTGTAAGGTGAAAATCATTTCAGGTGACTACGTCTTGAAGCTCATCGAGAGAATGCCAAGAGTGTGCAGAACAGTAATCAGAGAAAAAAATGACTATTTTGAAGGTACTACAATACAAAACATGTTTTCAGTTATTTCACCTTTTTTGTTAAGTATATAACTCCACATGTGTTCATTCATAGTTTTGATGCCTCCAGTGACAATCTACAATGTAAATAGTCATGAAAATAAAGAAAACACATTGAATGTGAAGGTGTGTCCAAACTTTATATATATAAAATATGAGCTCTCCTTCAAGGTAACACTTGCCTTGACTTTAAAAAGTTTAAATTTGAGGCCTGTATATACGTATGTAGTTCATCATCATTCATATGAGTTGTTTTTTTGAGTCATCTTCTTACCCTGTGTTATGTTTTAATTCCATGTCTCCTTGACTTTTCTCTACCCATGCGGCATGACAAAATGATATGAATTGTTGAGAGAGTTGTGCCCTGTGAATTCTACCTAGCAACGAGTGAATGTGCAAACGTGGCGTTACTAGGTAAGAAAAATCTGAGCCATTCTGTTCTGCTTGTTGCAAGCTAGCAAACATATTGTTTCATTTGTGACCTTTTATAATGAAAGAAAATAAAAACAAAGCAAAATGCAAGAGTAATATGCGTAATTTAATTATTATAGGGTTTTTATCCTCACCATAGGCAGATCGAATGGCAGGATTAGAACTTTTAAAGCGTATAATTAATGTGTCCACAACATCCTGCATGGTTGATTGTTGTCCATTCAGTAATGCCGAGTTCAAGTTTTGTGGTAAACTCTCTCTCACCACCAAATATATCACCTCACTTGGTCAGGTCATTTTTAGGGAGAAAAAAAGGAGGGGCCTTGAGAGTGCAGAAAGGATGTCACACAATACCTCCTGAAAGGACACAAAAGGGGGCGACTGCAGCAAATACGACATTCACAGCAACTTTGGTGGGAAGTGGACCCCTTGATTGAAGGGATTAGGTTCCGAGGGAATGCTCCTAAAATTGCATTCTTGAAAGCAGATCACTCAGCTGAGCCAAAGCCATTGCCTGTACCTGAACCTGATCGACCTCCCTTTTCAAACAGTGGAAAAACAAGAACACTCAACATGGTCTCCTGCTGGGCAAAAAAAAAGTACAAAAAACTAATTGTTTTGCCATCCAATTAAAGCAACACAACCAAATGTAAAGCAAACACGCTAACAGGTGAGTAAAGTTTTTGAAAGGTTTCATGTACAGATGGCACACAAGAAACCGTCAAAATGACTAAAAACATGGTGGTGATGGCAGAACTATTGATTTAAAGTCCCACATTTTGCAAATGTTCAACTATTTTGAAGAAGTCTCAGAGGTCCCACAACAGTGTGTTAGATGTGTGTTGTCCAAAATCTAGCCATGATGCTGGAAATATAGATTTAAAAAGCGCTCCTAATAAACCCTACTGGGAACTAGGGTTGTACGGTATACCGGTACTGGTATAGTATCGTGGTACTAATGAATCAAAAACGGTACTATACTCTGTTTGAAAAGTACCGGTTCGCCATATTTTTTTTTTACAGGCATGACGGCACGTCGTTGTCACGTCGTGACATTGCTGGTTTTACGAGCAGAGGAGCATATTCGGCAGCGCACAATCACAGAGTACTTACAAGCAGACACAGTGTGTAGACAGAAAAGGGAGAATGGACGCATTTTAGCTTAAAAACTAACGATAAAGGTGAAGCTGTAACACTGAAACGCCCTCAGGAAAAGGTGCTTTAAAACATGGCTAGCTAGTTAGCGGCTAATCGCAATCGGCAGTGTTTTAGCTACTTCTAAATCACTAATCCTTGCCTACATGGCAACAAATAAAGTAATTTTCTTACAAGTATCATCCCTGCAGCTTGAGGAATAGCTAAACATGCTTCACTACACACCGCAGGAGGATACAATAGCTCACCGGCGTCACAATGTAAACAAATGCCATGGGTGGATTTACACCTGACATTCACTGTAATGATACCAAGTACAATAGCGTATCTAGTCGATACCACTATGATTACATCAATATTTTTTATCGTCACAAAATATATATATATATATTTTTTTTAAATTCATATTATATTCATAAACTCAGGAAATATGTCCCTGGACACAAGAGAACTTAAGTAATGACCAATGTATGATCTTGTAACTACTTGGTATCGGATCAATACCTAAATTTATGGTATCATCCAAAACTAATGTAACGTATCCAAACAACAGAAGAATAAGTAATTAAAACATTTTAACAGAAGTGTAGATAGAACATGTTGAAAGAGAAAGTAACCAGGTATTAATGGTAGATGAACAAGTAGATTAATAATACATTTTTACAGCTTGTCATTTTTAATTTTGACAAAATAATCAAATGGGGAATGGCAAAATATGTTACTGCATACGTCAGCAGACAATTTAGGAGCCTTTGTTTACTTACTTACTACTAAAAGACAAGTTGTCTGGTATGTTCACTATTTTATTTAAGGACATAATTGTTCTTAGATTGCAATAAGAAACATATGTTTAATGTACCCTAAGATTTTTGGTTAAAATAAAGCCAATAATGACATTTTTTTGTGGTCCCCTTTATTGAGAAAAGTATAGAAAAGTATCGGAATACATTTTGGTACCGGTACCGGTACCAAAATATTGGTATCGAGATAACCCTACTGGAAACACACCGTTCTGTGGGACTGTAGCTTTAATACCAATGGGCTGTGTTTGTTCACACTTATCTTCAACCAGGTGCATGACTCCAAGGACAGCTACTGACCCATGTATCCACTTTTCACATAAAAAGTAGTACCTCAGGACACCATTGCCTCATCATTTGAGTTTTTTGAGATACGATTTGTCTCTAAGCTAATTGTTATGCTTCAGGTTGCGAGCCTCCCACCGCTAGTTGTTGTAGCGAATGCCACAGTGAACCACGTAGGATCCCACCAAAACATACTGTCTTACTCAATAGAAATAGCTTAAGGCTGGAAATCAACATCACTTTGATTTCCCACCATGGGAACGAAGAAAGTCAGTGAGAAAGACAATGATGAAGAAATCATCAAACACAAAAACATGACCAACTGTGTAGCCGACTTGTGAAATCATATACAAAGTTCGATATAACGTGGCTGATGGTCCGAAGACAACAAGAATTTGACTTGGTGAGAGAAAAAATGTGCGTATGGCTTCCTGTTCTTCTTGCACACTTCTCATGGAGAGGTTGTCCCAGCTAGAAGGACGTGTCCGCCAGTCAGAGTCGAGTAACTTCATGACTTTAGATGACGTGGGCACGCTTGCTAGCGTTAGCCGTATTGAGCAAACTTGCCCAGTTTGCAGCAGCCCTAATTGGCATACAAGCTACGGTGAGCCGGCTAAGAAGCATAACAGATCTAGTAGGGCTGTGATCCTTTGGGCACCACACGATTCGATTCTTGGCTGTATCTATTGGATTCAGAATTGATTCTCGATTCAAAACAATTCTCGAATCAAAATCAATACTTTTTAAATAACATTGGGTACCAGTTCTATGATTAACTACATTCCTCCATAAAATAGGTTTAAAAAAACTCTGATGAAATTCTATATTACTTAAAAGAAAACTGGTTTTGTTTAATAAAATTGTACCAAAACATTTAATAAAGTCAAATACAAATAAGGCAGCAAGAGAAGTATCCCACACTTCTCTTTTCTAAAGTAAATCTGTACAGCAGATATGAACATCTACATCAACAATATAATTTGCCTAAATGGCTGGACAGGACAGATTACCAAAAATTAAATTACATTAAATTTAAATCGATTTTTGAATTTTTTTTAATCGATTAAGAATCGTTACAAATAAAAACAGCCATTCATTCTAAAATCGTTTTTTTGTTTACACCCATACGATTTAGCTTGTTAGCTAGTCCTACACCACAGTCAACCAGCTGTGATGTAAACAGTCACGATCACATTAAATAAAATATCGCGTTATATTGGCCCGCGTTCAATCGAACTTTGAGTGTATGTAAACGCATGAAATGAATGCCAATTACTTATATCATTTTATTTACAATTAACAACAATAAAAATATTTTTTAGTACCAGTCCCTCTTTTTAACAGTGTACACTAGGAACATGTCAACAGATATGAATTTAGAGATGGCATCTGTAATTTTTCAGGTTTTGCCATACTCAGTGCCTTTGGACAACAACTCTGTTAAGCTCGTTTGGTGTATTTTTATTTGCCTTACTTGGTGGTTTTGAGGAAACGTTAGTATTTGATCATATTAACACTGTCTGTACTGTTCTGTACATATCTTGTTTTCAAGTGATCGAAAGGAATATACGAGTTCAAGTCGCTTGCAGCAACTCATGTTTTGCAATAGCCTACCACTATTTGGTCGTTATCTCTGGAGCCAGAAGACAGACAGTAAAATTTGGAATCGAAAACAAAAATTGACATTGTAGAAAAAGTTGTATTGCTACATTGTTGACAACAATGCTCCCGCCAGCTCTCCCCGTAAAGTAAAGTTAAATTCTCCCACGGGGTAGCAGTGTTGCCGCAGTTACAGTACCTCAGCCGCAGTCAAGAAGTCAAAATAATACTTAACCAGCGGACATCTATCCAGGAGAATACGGAGAAGCTGCTGATGGTATTGTTTGACAAAGAAACAGCTGGAAAGAAATCCACTCTCCAAGATAAATGCTGTACATTATTATTACATTGTTTCATAAAGCGATTTGTAGTTCCTTCTATTATATTGTTTTCACACAGTTTTTATAAAAATGTTCTTATCTAAAAGTTGTTTTTCTTTTTAAAAGTCATGTTATATGTTTTAATTGTGGTGTGTTGGGGGGCCATTGACTGATTAAATGTATCATTTTAATGCCTGATACTGTTACGTAATAAGAGTTTTTTGAGGTACGAGCTACGTCACAGAACCAATTGAATTATTTTCCGTTACGACCCCCCTCTGAAGAAGAAAACATTTCGTGCATCCCCCAACCTCTACTATAAATAGTATCATTTGTCTAAAATTGTTATACGTAAGCCTCTGCATAGCATTGTATCCTTATTACCATTAAAGAAAAGAAAAAAGAAAGAAGTATAGATCAACTTACAAAGAATAACTTTATTAACATTGTCTTTTTAGTTTTTAACAGAAAATATTTTAAGTGCATCAATTAGCCTGAAATAGAAATAAAATCTATGCTTAATTAAACTATAAACTAGGGGTCCCCAAACTTTTTCACCCGGGGGCCGCACTTGGCAAAAAAATTACGAAATCGTAAGACGTAAAATAGACTCCAATTTTAAACATCAGTGGACATATGACTTTATATATATATACCGTATTTTCCGCACTATAAGGCGCACCGGATTATTAGCCGCACCTTCAATGAATGGCATATTTCATAACTTTGTCCACCAATAAGCCGCCCCGGACTATAAGCCGCGCCTACGCTGCGCTAAAGGGAATGTCAAAAAAACAGTCAGATAGGTCAGTCAAACTTTAATAATATATTAAAAACCAGCGTTCTAACAACTCTGTTCACTCCCAAAATGTACGCAAATGTGCAATCACAAACATAGTAAAATTCAAAATAGTGCAGAGCAATAGCAACATAATGTTGCTCGAACGTTAATGTCACAACACACAAAATAAACATAGCGCTCACTTTCTGAAGTTATTCTTCATTCGTAAATCCTTCGTCTTCGGTGTCCGAAGTGAAAAGTTGGGCAAATTTACGATCCACTGGCAGATGTTGGCGTCGTCTGGCGCTGCCTCCTCGTCTTAGTGAAGGTGTGTTCGCCTTCTGTCATCCATTGTTCCCACGCAGTTAGCAGTCTAGCTTCGAATGCCCTGTTGACACCAATATCTAGCGGCTGGAGGTCTTTTGTCAATCCACCCGGAATGACGGCGAGTATTGAATTAAGCGCGTAAGCGTGTCTCTCAATGTGCTGTTATGAGCTAGCAAATATAACAACTACACTACCCAGCATGCAACGATAGTTACGAGCATGCGCGGTAGCCCTGAGAAGCGTTGTATGCTGGCAGTTAGAATGTGGTTATGAGCACGCTGTGAGTAAACGTTGAGAACTCAGTTAACACGCCTCGTCTGCATTATTTATAATTAGACAGACAACACACTTAATAGGAGCCATTTTGGGGTCTTTACATAAACACACAAATGGAAATGAAACGTCACATATCCCAGCATGCACCACGCGCTTCTTCGTCATCCACTGTTCCCACGCAGTTAGCAGTCTAGCTTCGAATGCCCTGTTGACACCAATATCTAGCGGCTGGAGGTCTTTTGTCAATCCACCCGGAATGACGGCGAGTATTGAATTAAGCGCGTAAGCGTGTCTCTTAATGTGCTGTTATGAGCTAGCAAATATAACAACTACACTACCCAGCATGCAACGATAGTGACGAGCATGCGCGGTAGCCCTGAGAAGTGTTGTATGCTGGCAGTTAGAATGTGGTTATGAGCACGCTGTGAGTAAACGTTGAGAACTCAGTTAACACGCCTCGTCTGCATTATTTATAATTAGACAGACAACACACTTAATAGGAGCCATTTTGGGGTCTTTACATAAACACACAAATGGAAATGAAACGTCACATATCCCAGCATGCACCGCGCGCTTCTTCGTCATCCACTGTTCCCACGCAGTTAGCAGTCTAGCTTCGAATGCCCTGTTGACACCAATATCTAGCGGCTGGAGGTCTTTTGTCAATCCACCCGGAATGACGGCGAGTATTGAATTAAGCGCGTAAGCGTGTCTCTTAATGTGCTGTTATGAGCTAGCAAATATAACAACTACACTACCCAGCATGCAACGATAGTGACGAGCATGCGCGGTAGCCCTGAGAAGCGTTGTATGCTGGCAGTTAGAATGTGGTTATGAGCACGCTGTGAGTAAACGTTGAGAACTCAGTTAACACGCCTCGTCTGCATTATTTATAATTAGACAGACAACACACTTAATAGGAGCCATTTTGGGGTCTTTACATAAACACACAAATGGAAATGAAACGTCACATATCCCAGCATGCACCGCGCGCTTCTTCTACGGGGAAAAAAGATGGCGGCTGTTTACCGTAGTTGCGAGACCTAAACTTTATGAAAATGAATCTTAATATTTATCCATATATAAAGCGCACCGGGTTATAAGGCGCACTGTCAGCTTTTGAGAAAATTTGTGGTTTTTAGGTGCGCCTTATAGTGCGGAAAATACGGTACATATACATATATACTGTATATATATATATATACTGTACATATATACATAATCTGTCTCATTGCAGAATAGACAAACTGCCTTTTCCTTACACTGAACAAAAAAAAATCGGAGTCTATTTTACGTCTCCCCAACGATTTCGTAATTTTTTGGCCTCGTGCACTAATTGACTAAAAGAGCGCACACTTGCCGCCCGCTCGCCCAACACTGCGGCGCAAGCGTGATGACATCACGTTATCGATGGGAAAATACATTTTTAAAGTACATGATTTGCCTAAGCGGCTAGGAGACCCCGAGAGTAACAAGCTGTAGAAAATGGATTGATGGATGGCCTAGAAAGGACATATTTAAAAAATAATAATACAAAAAAAAAAAAAAAACATTTAAAAAAAAACATTTTTTTTATTCGGGACTACTCGCGCGCCGGATTTCAGACGCTGGCGGGCCGTATCTGGCCTGCGGGCCGTAGTTTGGGGACCACTGCTATAAAAAATTTTGGACTGACTTGAACTGTTTGATATTTAAAAATTAAATTAAACTCAATAAATAATAATGATTTCAAAATGAAATATCCTCAGGAGCCCAATATATAACAGACTTTAACCTACAAAGCAAAAATTAATGAAACAATTTGTTCAGATTTTTGCAAAAAAAATTGTTATCAAAATGAGGAAGACAGGATTAATGGCTACAATGACCACGTTTCAATAAGAACACAGCTTTTTAAAGCGAAGTTTGAAGCATGATACTGCATGAAACTGATAAAGCAAGTTCCTTGGGGACATCGCAATGCATATTTGAGAAGAACTGCTCTTGGGACACCTACTAGTTTTATAATATCGTGTTTCCTTATATAGGATCGCTATTAGGTATACCAGTGATTAACAAGCCTCCACCTTGCAGATAAACGGTGAGTCATTTACAACTGTGTATTGACAATTTACAGCCGCAAAGTAATCTACCGGTATTTATAAACCCTTCACAAGGGTATCCTCGGACTCATGTCCAACAGTCCGTCCACAGAATCAGCTCATTAGATGTAGCACAGACAGCAATAAGCCTGCTAGGTTTGCTGCACGTGCTCAGATCACTCAGGCAGATAAGCACATCCTCTTAAAATACATTCCCGAGAAAAAAGGAGTGATTCATGGTATCAATACAGAACAATGGCTCGACTGCTGCATGGGAATTGTTCTGTGATAGCTCAGGGTTCCCAGAAAAGAAGTCAGTATTTTGGTAGACAGTGGCGTGAATTCAGGATGGGGATTTACTTGCTCTTTTAACACGAGTGGACTGAGGCTCTTTAAATACTAAATAAAAAATAAAGAGCATACCGTACCATACTAAAATAAATGAAAATCCCGTACACCCACTGCCGACTATATTGTAGTCCCAAACACTAATACAGAGTGGAACCTCTACGGTCAAATGCAGCAAAGCGTCTCAGAGTTTGGACTTTGACCTACATTTTTGTCAAAATGCCTACCTATTGTCCGTCATGCATGACCAAAGACGTCAACATATAAGACCTCGGGGTATGTTACAAGACTGTGAAAAGTCATTTTGTTCGGCCTTTTCCTGAAATAGTTTTCCAACTTATTCAAAAAGAATATATAGGACTCACAATACAAGCAGTAAGTCTGCAGTGTCACCACACACATAATAATTGGGCTTGAACTACGAAAAGTTTGCGTGTATTAAAACACGTGCTAACTGTGAGCAAAATTTTAGTGTGTCTACATTAGGGGTGTCAAAGGGTTTTCAATGAGGGCCACATCGCAGTTATGGCTGCCATCAGAGGGCCACTTGTAACAGCGAATAATGTATGAATTTGCCTCTGGATTTCATTATTAATTATATAAATTGTTTTAAGTAGACTGTAGATTTTACAGTAAAAACAATGCATTTACAAAATTTTACTGTAAAATAGTGTTTTTAAAAATGGTATTTATTTTTTATTCTGGCAACTTAGCTGCCGGTTTTTCTACCATAAAAACAAACGTACGGTCTTTCCATTTACAGTAATACACCGTTAAAAACAAGACTTTACAGTAAAAATATGGCAGCTCAGTCAACAGAATTTTAATGCAAAAATGATTTTGTTTTTTTCAATTTACAGTAATATGCTGTAAAGAACACTGTAAAATGTATTGTAATTTTTATTAATTTGATGAGTAGTTTACTGTAAAGTCATAAGTCAAGCAGATATTTAAGTATTTATTTTTATTTTGACAAAAAATGTTTGGAAAGTATGATAACATACTGTAATATTTGTTGAAATAATGGATATTATTAAAGTTTAAAATGTATGCAATTTCAAGCAGTACATATACTTATTTCTGAAAAAAATCTATTACATTTAGTGAGAAAATAGTAATTATTTTATTGACACATATCATTTCCAGGTGTTTGTGGGCCAGATAAAATGATGTCGCGGGCCAGATCTGGCCCCCGGGCCTTAAGTTTGACACCTCTGGTCTACATGAATATGCAGAATATATGCTGATCGTCAGAACGTCCACAATATTGGGAGGAGAAGATGCAGAGATGATCATTTAGGGCTCGCAATGTGATTTATCAAGACCGAGAAACTATTTTACAACCGCTGTTTTGCGTCTTTATTTAGTACGTCTGAGAATGTGCAAACAGGCACAGCTACACATAAATAGCTGTGAGAAAAGAGGGGGTCGCGTTGCAAATATTCCCTCTGTGTCCAACAAATTTGGACTGTCAGATATAAAAAACTATTAGATGTATATAGTGTATTCCTGGCCTATTCAGCTGGCAGTCCGCAGGCCACATCTGGCCCACCAAAGCTTTAAGTTTGGCCTGCCGAACATCACCCAAATAGGCTTGATGAAACCATTCAAAACAGACTTGCTCATGTATGCAGTACTCCCGCCACCCTGCAGGGGGATACAGCGAAGCATATGTGTCACAATGAAGCGTCAGTGGGTGAGTAAAAGAAGATGGCACTATCGCCTAAAAAATTTTAAAAATCTGAAAAATCTGACTTTAGCAGCGACTGGACAGCAAAGTATGAATATATAAGAAATTGCTGACTTTGATGTGTTTTGTCTTCGTAGTTGTGTTGTTTTTGGCTGTTTAACTTGAGCGATCAAAACTGGTTCAATACATGTATCGCTGAATTTGACCAGCAGAGGGCGATAAAACTACACCTTTGGTTTAATTGTGTTAAATCACATGTGTGCAATGTTTGCTGTGTGTATTCGATTTTATTTATGTAACACAATGGACAATATTTATGTAAAATACACCATGGACGTTATACTTTTGTAATATTCATATTTTTCAGTCTTACAAACCTAAATCAAGGCAGACATATAAAGAAATAAAACTGAGGAAGAAAAATAATTCAAAAGAAAGAACATCAATAATCAACAGAACTTGTTAACTCTGTCTAGCCGCACACGTTGGAAATGAGTAGCGACAGCAGAATAATGAATTTATTGACAGTGCAGTGTGAAAGGTGATGTGCTTACTTTGTAAATAAGTAAACGTAGTCGTAAAGCAGGCTTGGGCAATTATTTTGCCTCGGGGTTCCAAATTTAGAGAAACAAATATGTCTGGGGGCCGGTATATCTATTTTTAGGAACACTAATACAAAAACTCACAATAATGTCTGATTGAATGTTAAAAACGTTATGACAGACCTCCTTAAAAACGGAATGGAATTTTAATTTTGTTTGCTGAATGAGACACCCAGAATGTACATGAAAATAAAGAATGTGGGATTTACAATATTAACTATGAACGATAAAACACTGAATATTGACAACATATGAACGTCACCCCCCACCCCCCTCCTCTCGATCGACATATTTTACAATCAAGCGAAACGCAAAAAAAAAGCAACAAACAGTGAAATATGAACGCGAAGGGTAAAAAAAACAAAAAACACCTACAATCTGATATATCTGATACATCACTAAGCTTTAGAACTTTGTTATAAAAATCTCCTTCCACGTCTGTCCCTGACAACCGCATTTCAGGCTGGCCGCTTTGGAAACTCTCTGTGGAAACGCTCCCCACCCACACTGCTTGGTGCCTCGTCTGAGCTGCTGTGACTTAGATTACCATAGTAACTAATTAGATTACCATAGTAACTAGCAGTGTTGGAACTTACGCGTTACAAAGTAATGCGTTACTGTAACGTCGTTATTTTCGGCGGTAACTAGTAATCTAACGTGTTATTTTTTATATTCCGTAACTCAGTTACCATTACTGCATGATGCGTTACTGCGTTATTTTACGTTATTTTTTATGTTGTATCGGCTAGAAACAGAAGATCTGAATGTGTTTTATTGGAGCGCTGCGGTGTCGTCCTTCTGTGTCACAAGGAAAAGAAAAGGCGTGCTTAGTGTGGGTGGGGGCTGGGGGGGCTCCCAGACCGTAGTTGAGGAGCGCAGGGGAGACGATCCTCCAGGGCCTATGTACTTCGGGGCTAACAACCTTCACTTTACCCGGCAGTGGGTCATTACATCTCCGGCCCCGAGGGTGAATGACGAGGCCGGCGGTTTGTTGCAACTTTGTGACTTTATTGGTGTTTTGCACGCAGCCATCCACCAAGCTACAGCACCTGCACGCACTCACTGATACCGCTCCCTCACCTCTGTCGCCCACTCACTCACTGACGTCACTCACCTCACATGCTGTTATATCTTAAAGAGCCACACACACACACACACACACACACACACACACACACACACACACACACACACACACACACACACACACACACACATTCGCTACTCTCACAACTAACAAGACATCATAGCGAAGCCAGAAGTCGAGTTTCTTAACATGGAGACATTCTCAATACTTTTCTTTTGTCGAGCAAAAAGAAAATAACATTTTAATT
The DNA here is from genome assembly GCF_033978685.3 of Nerophis lumbriciformis. NCBI lineage: Eukaryota > Metazoa > Chordata > Actinopteri > Syngnathiformes > Syngnathidae > Nerophis > Nerophis lumbriciformis. The sequence goes on from NC_084566.2 coordinate 16,553,755, forward strand.
AAATGTAAGTTGTGTCTTGGATCAAAGATCCCATCTACTTAAAGTTAAAGTTAAAGTGCCAATGATTGTCACAGACACACTAGGTGTGGCGAAATTATTCCCTGCATTTGACCCATCACCCTTGATCGCCCCCTGGGAGGTGAGGGGAGCAGTGAGCAGCAGCAGTGACCCAAAACAGCATTTCAAATCTGCTGAAACAGCTACATAAGCAACATCCTTCGACGAAGCTAGTAAAGAGAGACACAGACTCCGATGCCACTTCAGCTCCACTTAAGGATTTTAACGGAGGGACTGCTAGCCAGGACAACATTGATAGAGCCATTGCAGCGTATGTGCTAGAAGACATGCAGGCTATTTCTACAGTGGAGTCACCTGCTTTCAGGCAGCTAATTAGCATGATACCGGCGTCAAACAGCAAATGGCACGGAAAACATGTTCCAAGTACCTGGACAGTGAGTACATAAACATGGAAAGCTAGCTAAAGAAAACACTCCAAACTCTGCCTCTGCTCATCATTCAGCACTGAAGGTACACACATTCTGTCAATTCTCTTATATACTCTTTCACTCTAGACTTCTAGAGTGTTTGATTATCACATCACTCTAAATGTATAGACTATACAGTTCACAAACATAAAGAGGGATCCTAGTGGGCCAGGGCAATCTTTCCTTATCTCTAAACTAAAACTGGGGAAATGTGTAGAGTGTTCTGGGCGTCAGTACATTGTTGATCTCCTGAATACATGATTTTATTTCCGAATTCCTTGAGGGAAAAAAAATGCCTGGTTTGGCGTTGTGTATATCATGTGTGCCTTCCTTGGGTGAAGCCAGGTTTACAGCTATGTTGTTATTATGCTGTTTGGTACTTATGTATGTTATGTTGCAGCTATTTAAAATAGTTGTGTCAATTTGTTCTGGCCTGAAATAAATTGGCCCTTTGAAACATATCTTTGTCTTTGTGTGTTGTATGTAGACCACATTGCTTAGCAGAGTTCAGTGATGCAAATGCATGTCAAGTTGATCAACAGATTGTATTATTCTCCAGTGCAATAACAGTACTGAAATGAAGGCTAAAAAGGCATAAATGGGAGCCTTAAAAAAAAATAAGAAAAAAATAAGTAACTAAATAGTTACTTTTCACAGTAACGCATTACATTTTGGTGTAGGTAATTGAGTTAGTAACTGAGTTACTTTTGAAATAAAGTAACTAGTAACTAACTAGTTACTGGTTTTCAGTAACTAACTCAACACTGGTAACTAGTATATACTATGCAAAAGCACATATTCCAACCATTGAAATACTTTGTATTGTTCAAGACTTACGGTCATTTGAAAACATCATTGCACATCATAACGGCAGCTACAGTTTCCATCTTAAAGATCTAAAAAAAATTTTTGGGGAATGTCCAGCGGGCCAGATTGAAAGGCTTAACGGTCCGCATACGGCCCCCGGGCCTTAATTTGCCCAGATCTGTCTTAAAGGAATATAACCTACAGAGGCACTTTATACAAACGTAAATTAACATCTAAATTTTGAGGTCCGGCCCCTGAGACCTTGGGCTCTTGAAACTGTGGCCCTCTTCATTATGTAGTTGAATAGCCTTGGTTTATTCAGTAATATCATTTTAGATTTCTATTTTTCTAATTAATTTAATTTGATTTTTTTTTTTTTACAATTTTAGCTGCTGGGTGACTTTAGGGACTTATAACAACTGCTGGCGAGTTTTTTTATGTATCTATTTTCCTATAAGAAATATATTAGTGTATATTATATCACTATGAAAAAAATCGCAAAGTATCCAGACGCACCATCACAACACCTCAGCACTTCCCAGAGTGCACCTTCAGGGTGCTAGAAAATAGGTTCTGTTGCTTCAATATATCCTAGAAAAGGTGGTACATAATATATTAGTGCTGCATGTTGCACCATATGATACCATAAATGTGGAAGGAAATGAGTGTCTCCATGGTGACATTTTGTGTACATGCAAAAACTGAATTTATATAGGGCAGTCTACACCACCTTTGTACTCGTTATCAATTGTACATGCAGTCTTAGTAGATCACCCGCGACACGTCTACTAGTAGTAGACGCAATTTTGAAGTTTCAACAAGCCATTTAGCCCTACATAGTCATTAGTTATCAAGGTACTAATTAGGGTTGAATTAATTTTGTACTTTGTGACTGATTGGGCTGAAAAGGCAATAAGGCAGTAAAGGCTGGTACAAATAAATCTTAAAGGGGAACTGCACTTTTGGGGGGAAATTTTGCCCATCAATCATAATTTTTATGCGAGTCAAGAACACTTTTCTGTGTACTGTATATATAAAAAACTGCTCGTCAGAGACAGCTAGCAATGGAGGTAAAGGGGATTTGAGCTGTCCTGCCTGTAAAGCCCTCTAAAAAACCTTCAAGGACGTGTTGTATACATGATGGAAGTATATGCAGTATGTAATGTAGTAACAGGCACATTCATGATAACATGTAATATTTACGTATTTTGCTAATTTTAAGTATTACCAAAACTACTTTCTTGGGCGCATTCATTTCACGGCGCGCATAGCAACGATTTTCGTTGTTATGCGTTTCATTTGATGAGAGCGATATAGTATCAAGTTGGTAGCGTGTAGATTTTCAAAGTTAGCCAAATTCCCGGCTTTGTGCCACAAATTTCTACCATACAGGTGAGACGCATTTTTTTTATCCAAACCCGAAGGCAATACAGCTGATGCAGCTCAAGCTTCTTCTTTATCTCATGGTGGGTCACAACCAATACTATTAGCAAGACGATGTCTCACGATGCCAGAGAAATAGTTAGGCGGTGTTAGCTCTTACAATTACAATGTCCTTACAGCTTTGTTAATATGCATGTTACAACATGTAAATGGAGTGTTTTGGTAGTTTTAGATGTTTTTAGAGCGTTTTAGAGGCAATATTAGTTGATCCTGTTTTGCTGCATTGTTAGCCGCCTTTTGTTAAATTATTTGTAATGTTTAGAATGCACAAAAAAAAGACGTGTGTTCTTGTTCTTCATGCTAAAATCCTCTGCTGTTGCCTTTTCTAATAAAAAGTAGAATATAATTCTAAGTTATACCTGTCAGTAGATTTAATATGGAAGCGCTAAAAAGTATAACTTTGGCCCCAAATTGATTGATTGAAACTTTTATTAATGGATTGCACAGTACAGTACATAGTCCATACAATAAATGGTACCACCCGAATATGTTTTTCAGGGGTCCATGTTAATCAATTCATGGTAGAAGATAGAGGAAAAATAAGGAACTTATTGAACACAACTTTGGATTACAACTGTATAAAAATTAGGGACTTGCGCAAAGCTCTTTGGGTAAACCTCTGACGTAACTGCTTATGTAACTAAGGCAAAATAAGTCACAACTGCCCAAAATTCCAAACGACTTGTTTGGAGCAAGTATGGAAGAAGGCAAGATTGTTTTATAAATATCTCCACCATGCCTCCAAGGTTTGCTTTCACATTTTCAATACTAGGGGATCCCAAATACACAGGTACCAACATGTAAAAACAGTTAAAGAGATTAATTTTTAATTTGTAACAGACTCCACACATAGAAATAAAAACAATCAAGCAGTGTGTTTGGTCTGCTACAATAATATCAACACAACACAGCACACAGATAACGACTCTGTCCAATCAATGAGCCACATTCAAGTCCACCAAGCCTGAAATCTTGCGTGAATAAACATGGTCCATATCTGTATTGATCTAAATATTGATAGTATCTATACCATAGGTGTCAAAGTCAAGGCTCGCGGGCCAGATCCGGCACTCAAATTAATTATCTATGGCCCCCGGGATGATATTTGATTAATATTAGAACTGGCCCACAAGTCACAGCCGCCTGCTGCTGTTTTGCATGCACCAATACTCCATCAGTGTTGGCGCTAGGAATTTTCAAAATGGGGTCTCAAGGACCCCATCAAGTCATAAAAATGAGGTCCCACAGTAAATGTATGGGGTCACCCTTTTTTGTAAGCGTTTTGAAAACAAATGATAAATGTATGCATTATCCTGTTATATCTCACATTCTATATTGTGTTTTGGAAAAAGGTTGTCATAAACGTTACTTAATTCATTAAAAAAATAATACAAAAGAAAACACATTTTTATGCACATGTCAATGTATTCAGTTATAAAAATTCATTCACTTTCTTCTTTCCTTCATGGATCTAAACTTTACCGCTGCCGGTATTTTTCAATATTTTTATTGTAATATTTTCAGAATGTGTTTGTTCTGTTTTTGGCCAAAGTAAGACAAAGAAAACAATCTGAAGTTGTCTTTATTTTTTTGTTTTAATGCCATGATTTTAATAGTCCAGCCCGCGTGCTAAAATGAGTTTGACACCCCTGATCTATACCAAGGTGGGTATTGTATCGGATAGCGCGGTGAGATCGATACTTTTGTTGCAGAAAACTGTCTTCTTTGCGTCCAACAAATTACTCGATTTTCTTCACAGAGTTATAATAAATAATGATAAATGGGTTGTACTTATATAGCGCTTTTCTACCTTCAAGGTACTCAAAGCGCTTTGACACTACTTCCACATTTACCCATTCACACACACATTCACACACTGATGGAGGGAGCTGCCATGCAAGGCGCTAACCAGCACCCATCAGGAGCAAGGGTGAAGTGTCTTGCTCAGGACACAACGGACATGACGAGGTTGGTACTATGTGGGGATTGAACCAGGGACCCTCGGGTCGCGCACGGCCATTCTTCCACTGCGCCACGCCGTCCCGTTATGTGACCCCCCTTCTAGTCTGTCAGCGCAAACAGCACTTTTTCCTCGGTCTGTCCGTGCTGCTGCTCACCCAGGCACCTTTTGCACCTCCCCTCCCTGCTCTACTGACTACTGTTGTTATTTTTCACATATATTATTTTAATAGTTTTAGTGTTCCCCACAAAGATGAAGAGTGGACAAAAACAGTGTGTGTACCTAACTAACCTTAGCTATGATTTAAATTGTTATGATTTTTTTATGTTGTTGACGGTTACTGTAAGTTGATTCTACACACATATGAACATTAAGCATTTTAAATATAATTAAATATTGCCTGTATAGTTAATAAAGGTTTTATAATAGCAACGGTTTGACCCGAGAACTGATTTTGTTTCTACTTGAATTATTTTCTACAGGAAGAAATGGTTGGCCTGTATCCAGGAAGTACCTGAGAGATATCACTGTATGGCACATACTGCGGTTCAAAGGTCCAATCTGTACATTCCCCTCATGTTTTCTTCTTTCCTTTGCTCTGTTTTCAACTGATGCCCCAGATAGAATCATATAAATAACCAAACACTAATAGTTGGAAATATGTGTTTCTATACACTTGGCAGACCATCACATTTTTATTCATAGGATCAGCGGAAACAGCTTAAGAAAAAGAAAAAGAAAAACCTTTGAACCTCAGCGTATATCAACAGTGCCATTATCTAATTGATCTAAAGGCAGCTGTATTGAAAAAAGCCACCTGCTTGGTCTTGAAAGAAACCACAGAACTTATTCAGCTGCTTCCAGGCTTCCCGACAATATAAATGATCCTTTTTATAATACACCCACAAAGCAACCAGAGTGTTCCTGAAAATTCAAATTTGGACTAGCAGACATTGGCAAGCAGCAATGCCTATAAAAAACCACTACGTCACAGCATTGCTCTGCCAACACCTTCCTGTTCCATCTTCAAGACTTCAAAGATTCTTTGTCAATTTCCAATGCTTCTGTCAGGCCGCTTTGATGATAACATCGAATTGTGAACAAGTTGCAAAAACCCTCTTTAAGGTTTTACGACAGAAAAGTAATTAATAATCTTTACATTACAGCCTTTTGACTGTTTAAGAACAACTTGGATGTCAACCAGTGGCATCAGCGGTGCCCCACCCTATACGCAGGTCAGGGCGTATAGAAATTTTACTGCAAACTAATTCCTATCCTCTTCCTATTCCGTCACCGTTAAGGATATAATCGCAGTTTTCCCTTGACATTGTCAGTCTGCCTGTGGCGCACAGCGTTAATGCACTGGTCTTGTGAGCTAGCCATAATGGGTTCCGTCTCTGGTGGTAATTGAGGCAGAAAGTCTTGATAATTTAAGTTATTATATATTATCATTATTATTACTACATTTGTTCTTTTGCATCGGAAATAACTGTTAATTATGTCCAATATTGGGTTAATTAGGTACAAAACATCTTATTAAATACAATACTTATTTAAGAACTAGATGAGGCCATTTCTGAAGGGAGTGCGTGTGAATGCTCCAATGCTGAAGCTGAATTGAAATGCTGACAGAATGTCGTATGAATGTAAGAATAGTTTGAATGTTGGAATGGTTTGAAAGTTGAAGAGTTTAAATTTCCAGGAAAAACGGAATTTGGTTTGGAACTTGGGAAAGTGTTAGTTGGAATGTCCAGGATGAGTGGAATGTGTTGAAGGTGGAATGGTTTGAATAGCTTGAAAAATGTGAGAATTGTGGAAGTGTGGAAAATGTATAATTCATTGTGAATGGGGAAAATGACCCTGAATACTGGGAATTCTTGGAAATCCGGGATTTTTTTTTAATTGTTGAAGTAGAGCACACAATTTTGAACAGGCTGAAAATTTTGGAGTTGGAACAGTTTGAATCGGATAAAAAATGTGGGAATTGTGGAACTTTGAAAAATGTCCCATTCTTTTCAATGGGAATTTCATGGAAATTTGGGAATTTCGGGAAAAGCGTGAATTTTTGGGGAAAAATGTTAAAAGACTTGAATGTTCTGAATGAGTTGAAATGGTTGGTGTTGGAATTTTTCAAATCGGTCGAGAAATGTTGAAGTGGTAACATTTTTAATTGAGAAATGGTATTAAGGAATTGTAGGAATTTCGGGAAAACCGGTAATATTTCCAGTTCAAAAAACAACTTCGTTTTTTTTGTCCTGATTGAGAGGAATGATTGGACGGTGAAACGGTTGAGGTGTGTTGAAAAATGTGGAAGGAGTAAAATTAACCAGGGCCCTGAGTGTTGAAACGTGTTCAACTACAGAGGTTCCATTGTAGCTTCAGAATCTAATAGAAGTAGGGATGTCCGATAATGGCTTTTTGCCGATATCCGATATTCCGATATTGTCCAACTCTTTAATTACCGATACCGATATCAACCGATACCGATATCAACCGATATATGCAGTCGTGGAATTAGCACATTATTATGCCTAATTTGGACAACCAGGTATGGTGAAGATAAGGTACTTTTTAAAAAAAATTATAAAATAAGATAAATAAATTAAAAACATTTTCTTGAATAAAAAATAAAGTAAAACAATATAAAAACAGTTACATAGAAACTAGTAATTAATGAAAATTAGTCAAATTAACTGTTAAAGGTTAGTACTATTAGTGGACCAGCAGCACGCACAATCATGTGTGCTTACGGACTGTATCCCTTGCAGACTGTATTGATATATATTGATATATAATGTAGGAACCAGAATATTAATAACAGAAAGAAACAACCCTTTTGTGTGAATGAGTGTAAATGGGGGAGGGAGGTTGTTTTGGGTTGGTGCACTAATTGTAAGCGTATCTTGTGTTTTTTATGTTGATTTAATTAAAAAAACAACAACAAAAAAACGATACCGATAATTTCCGATATTACATTTTAACGCATTTATCGGCCAATATTATCGGACATCTCTAAATAGAAGGTAAAGTATAGGTAGTGGACCAGGTAGGACACCTCTCTTGTTGCATCTAACTGATTTTATTGACTTGATTAATCAAAAAATGCATTTTTGGATTAATTTTTAGAACAATGACTAAAAAAAAGCAATGACACGTCACAACTGTAGGACAGCCCGGTTGCAAATACTACTGTATCCCTTACTGTTGCTTTAAGACACGAATAGAAAACTCCATATCTCAATATTTGCGTTGAACACGCAGGAAAAAATGCAATGGTGGCAGATGGACATTTTTTACACCTATGCTGGTATAAAGGGATGCAGTTAAAAAGCCAAATGCGAGCAACACATGTGTGTGGGAGAGACAGGTGACAGCCTAGTAGCAAGTCATAGATCTCGCCATGTCCTTTAATGCAGTGTAACGCTCCCAAATACACAGAGAATTACCACGTAATAAAACCAGGCGTCCTCCCCAAAGGCCCTGCACGCGTCCATCCGCATGTGTGCGTATTATATTTAGCTATGCGGGGGGGGGGGTCTTTGCTCAGCTGTCTAAAAACATGGACATTGAAAAGCCAGCGACACACTAGGTGGCAACTGGTAGAGTGAAAAACAACAGCCAGGCCTCCATGTTCACCTTTTAGAGAATTCCACACAGTGGATAATTGGGCATGAGGTGCAAAATTTAACGGGCCGTGAGCCAAACTCCTGCCACGGGTTGTGATGGAAGCATATTTGCCAGCCACGGGGGCGTGAACCTGAATCCTGGCAAGCATCCCATTGAGCATTATTCACATGATCGACCACTGCATGAGCTGACGACGCTCAAAATCAAAACAAGCACTCAACACCTTTAGCCTAAAAAAACCCCACTAGAACTGAATGGAAATGTTCCACCACAAGCAGCAAAATGAGCATCAACATAAGGCAGATGACTCAATAAGATGTGTTCAACATACCTGTCCCAGATCCAGAGTGACGTTGATCTCATTGTAGCCCAGCCCTTTGGACAGAGGAGGACTCTGCCACCAGCGCTCCGTCCCGTCGATGGCGTTGGACACCGGGTGGGCTTTGCTTGGGTCAGCGGCGTTGCAGTAGTCGCAGAACTGGCCCTGGTCATTTACAAATAGTAGGTTAGGACACAAACTCAACAGTCAACACTGCTTGTGAATACTTTAGCTTTTTGTTTGGCTTTTTGTCGTGACCAAAAAAGTGACTTGTAATAGTAGTTAACTTACGAATGTGAAAAAATGCTACTTGTTGACATGTTGACCCCCAATTGAAGGGATTATTTCTACTTCCATAGTTTGCCTGCTCAGTGGCCTTGTGGTAAAGTGTCCGCCCTAAGATCGGTAGGTCGTGAGTTCAAAGCCCGGCCGAGTCATACCAAAGACTATAAAAATGGGACCCATTACCTCCCTGCTTGGCACTCAGCATCAAGGGTTGGATTTGGGGGTTAAATCACCAAAAATGATTCCCGATTGGGCCACCGCTGTTGCTCACTGCTCCCCTCACCTCCCAGAGGGTGGAACAAGGGGATGGGTGTTTGTGACTATCAGTGGTACTTTAACTTTTCCTGAGTGGAAAGATTGTGTCGAAATACAAAGGAATTTGATTGTGTGCAATGTCTACCATACCGTAAACAAACTTGATAGCGCGCGCAAAGCTAATCTTCTAAGTTCGTTCGCAGGGGATTGCTTCTCTTTAATTAACAATTCATTTAGCGTGTCTGTCTTTATGTATATGCAAAATAAATTTTGATCATCAAAACATCTACAATATTGGGAGGAGAAGATACAAATATAATCATTTAGCACTCGCAACTGTTCTGCGACCCCTGTTTTGCGTCTATGTTGCAAAACTAGCACGGTTAAGCACAAATGACTGTGAGAAGAGGCGGTCATCCTGGCGATTGAGGATCACAACATTCCGTCTGTGTGCATGTCAACATATTTAAGAAGTGAAAATATTAGACATATTGCCTATTCAGCAATATAATTTTATAATGTTATAACTGCTGTGATTAAAACAAATTTGGATTTGTTTTAGTGTTGGGTGCCGTTTTTAATGGTGTAAGTTTTTACATATAGGAAATATATATTAGATCTTATATATGTCTTACAATATGCATTTTCTTACGCCTGGACCATTCCAGACGAACCATTATTCCATCGCAGCACCTCCCAGAGCACACCTCCAACATGCTAAAAGTAGCTTGTTGACAAGATTGTGCTTCAATATCGCCTAGAAAATGCAGTACTATTATACAAAACCAGTGAAGTTGGCACGTTGTGTAAATCGTAACTAAGAACATAATACAATGATTTGCAAATCCTTTGAATTCCAATTGGATAGACTGCAAAGACAAGATATTTAATGTTTGAAGTGAGACACAAAATTTTTTTTTTTGGCAAGTAATCATTAGAATTTAATGGCAGCTACACATGGCAAAAAAGTTGGCACAGCGGCATTTTTACCACTGTGTTACATGGCCTTTCCTTTTAACAACACTCAGTAAACGTTTGGGAACTGAGGAAGCTTTTCAGGTGGAATTCTTTCCAATTCTTGCTTGATGTACAGCTTAAGTTGTTCAACAGTCCGGGGTCTCCGTTGTGGTAATTTAGGCTTCATAATGCGCCACACATTTTCAATGGGAGACAGGTCTGGACTACAGGCAGGCCAGTCTAGTACCCACACTCTTTTACTACGAAGCCACGCTGTTGTAACACATGCAGAATGTGGCTTGGCATTGTCTTGCTGAAATAAGCAGGGGTGTCCATGAAAAAGACTTTGCTTGAATGGCAACTTATGTTGCTCCAAAGCCTGTATGTACCTTTCAGCAACTTTCTCAGTCTTTTTTGCCACTTGTGCCAGCTTTTTTAAACATGTTGCAGGCATCAAATTCCAAATGAGAAAATATTTGCAAAAAATAACAAAGTTTACCAGTTCAAATATTAAGTATCTTGTCTTTGCAGTGTATTCAATTGAATATAGGTTGAAAAGGATATGAAAATCTTTTTTATTTACCATTTACAGAACGTGCCAGTTCCCAAACGTTTACTGAGTGTTGTTAAAAGGAAAGGCCATGTAACACAGTGGTAAAAATGCCCCTGTGCCAACTTTTTTGCAATGTGTTGCTGCCATTAAATTCTAACTTAATGATTATTTGCAAAAAAATTACGTTTCTCAGTTCGAACATTAATTATCTTGTCTTTGCAGTCTATTCAATTGAATATAAGTTGAAAAGGATTTGCAAATCATTGTATTCTGTTTTTATTTACCATTTACACAACGTGCCAACTTCACTGGTTTTGGGTTTAGTACTTTGAGGGACGGAAATGGAGTCCTTTATGAAAAAGTGCACATAAGCCTAACCTTCAATTAGACCAGCGTTCAAAATCTGGCTCACTGATTTTTTTTTTTTAATCTGTCCTGTCCAGTTGCTTACTTTACAATAGAGATACTTCTCATGCTGCCAAATTTTTTTAACCAAATGTGGCCCCTAATTTAAAAAGTTTGGGTACCCCTGAGTTAGAGTATCCCACAGAGACAACAATTTTTATTACAATATTATATAAAAATGAAACCTGGAAAACCTTTGGAGTGGTAAATATGAGAGGTAAATGTGTCTCGCATACAGTCAAGCCTGGTGGAGGAAACTTCATGACCTGAGGCTGAACGGCACAGCGGAGCTGTGGTTCACGGAGACACTAAAACATGAATTGGGTGTGATATGTGAAGCAGAACATGATCTCTTCTTCCGTTGGGAAAAGCATGCTTGCCAACCTTGAGACCTACGAATTCGGGAGATTGGGGGTGTGGGGTGTGGGCGGGGCCGGGGCCGGGGGCGGGGGCGGGGTTAAGGGGGAGGAGTATATTTATAGCTAGAATTCACTGAAATTAAAGTATTTCTTATATATATATATATATATATATATATATATATATATAGCACAGTAAACAGTAATGAAAACACAGTTGTTCTACTAACTGTACTGTACTTGCTGCTTACTTTAAAAAAAATAACACTTACCTTTCACTATTTGAGTAGCTTTTGTTCTGCCTTTGAGTACTGGCGAGCAATCTCTGAATCCGGGAACATATCCTTCACGGATTTGTTGAAAACATACGCAAATGAGAACGGAATGTTGCTTGCAAAGTGGCCCATAATACTGCGTTGTCGGCGCCTTGTGCTTCTCTGACCGTTCATGAGTGACTATATCCATTCGGCCACCGTGTTATGGGTTATAGATAAACCTATGGATAACGGAGACATATATAATACGGTAGTCTCCTTTTCAGGTGAGAGAGGACGCTAAAGGCAGTGCCTTTAAGGCACGCCCCCAATATTGTTTGTTCGGCTGGAAATTTTGGATTTTACAACTTGCCGTAGTTTTGAAGCAATGCGTGATGGGAATCCGGATGTTGAGTGTCAGTGTATTAACGTGCCGGCTGGAATAAACACACGCTGAGAAGTAGTTCCGTGCCTGCCTCCCTCATGGATTACATATAAACCTATGGATAACGGAGACATATATAATAGCCTCCTTTTCAGGTGAGAGACGACGCTAAAGCCAGTGCCTTTAAGGCACGCCCCCAATATAGTTGTCCGGCTGGAAATCGGGAGATTTTCAGGAGAATGGTTGTCCCGGGAGATTTTCGGGAGAGGCACTGAAATTCGGGGTTCTCCCGGAAAATTCGGGAGGGTTGGCAAGTATGGGGAAAAGGGGTTGCATGGCAATTTTCCAACATGATAAAGAGCCCAAACACACCTCCAATATGACAAGAGCCTTGCTGAGAAAGCTGAAGCTGATTGAGTGGCCGAGTATGTTGAACCTAGGGGCATATGGTTTTCTACACCAAAATTAATCTATTTATCATTCTCCAGATTTTGGCGCGCTCTACCTTCCACATTTTTCCTCCAATTCAAACCGTTCCAACTTCAAACTGTTCAGCCTGTATGGGAATTGCGGGCTTTCACTTGACAAATTCCAAAAATTCCCAGATTTCCCTGGAATTCTCAGAATTCCAGGGAAATCTCGGAATTTTTGCCAGGACATTTTTCCCATTCAAAATGAAATGGCCATTTTTCAAACTTCCACCATTTCCACATTTTTCAACCGATTCAAACCATTCCACCTTCAACATATTCCACTCATCCTGGACATTCAAACTATTATTTTTCCAATTTCAAAATAATTACAGTAATTGCCAGAATTTCCTTTTTTTCAAACCACTTTTCACCCTTTTTTCTGGCAACTACTCCTTCCACATTTTTAACCCACTTCTACCATTCCACCGTCAAAACATTCCTCTTAATCAGGACAAAAAACTAAGTTATTTTTTGAACTGGAAAAATTCCCGGTTTTCCCGAAATTCCTGAAAACCATTTCTCAATTAAAAATGTTACTAGTTCAACATTTCTCGACCGATTTGAAATATTCCAACACCAACCATTTCAACTCACTCAGAACATTCAAGTCTTTTAACATTTTCCCCCAAAATTCCCGCTTTTCCCGAAATTCCCAAATTTACATGAAATTCCCATTGAAATGAATGGGACATTTTTCAAAGTTCCACAATTCCCACATTTTTCATCCGATTCAAACTGTTTTAACTCCAAAATATTCAACCTTTTCAAAATTGTGTGCTCTACTTCAACAATTTTAAAAAATTCACGGATTTTCAAGAATTTACAGTTTTCAGGGACATTTTCCCCATTCAAAATGAAATGTCCATTTTTTAAACTTCCACAATTCGCACATTTTTCAACCGATTCAAACCATTCCACCTTCAACACATTCCACTCATCCAACTAACACTTTCCCAAGTTCCAAACCAAATTCCGTTTTTCCTGGAAATTCAAACTCTTTAATATTCAAACCATTTCAACATTCAAACTATTCTTACATTCATACTACATTATGTCAGCATTCACACACAATTCCTTTAGGAATTTCCTCATCTATTTCAGTTTCAAATTTTAATCGGATTTTTCAATCGTGACTATTTTAAAAAACTAATATTTAAATACATTTCCCACTCTATATCTGTGGGGTCCACACACACGTCAACGTTTCCCGCATATTCTTTTATTTGTGGCGACAAATAAAAGAGAGAAGTGTGTCTTGTGTCGTGCATTTATTCAGTAATCACAAAAAAGGGAGCATTTGCTCCACAAGCCCGACAAAACCTCCACAAGCGTGAAAAGCAACCTTTAGCACTGCTATAAGTGCTAAGAAGACAGAGCTCAGAGACAATCTTCCATCATTTGGCCACAGCTTGCCTCCTTAGTGAAATAGGTAAACCAGTGGTGTTTGTGGAATTTTTGGAACGCAGCTTTTTTATAGACCTGTGGCACATTGTTGGAAAAGAATACACCAAAAAAAACAATAAAAACATGCATAAAGTAAGGAGAAAAATATTAGATGTTCATACTAATAAATGCTTTTTTTTAATCAAAAATTGAGTTTTTAGAGAAAAATATGACGTATACTTTTGGACGAAATATTGCAGCCCCAGTGGAACCAACGGTAATTCGGCACTTGTGGAGCAGCTTTGAGCAGAAAGAAGGGAGGTGGCGGAGAGCAAGTGATGTCATAGTGGAAGAGAATTAGTAACAACCTGTGTGGTCCTGGTGAATTCCACGTCCAAGAGGTTTAAGGCAGTGTTAAATAAAAATGGTACTCATACACAATTTAGACACTGTGACGTTTACTCACTTATGTTGCCGGTGGCGTTGTGCCACCAATCAGTATCGACAGATCTTCGTTGTCAAATAATGCCTTTCAATGCCGATCACAAACGCTGATCCCTTTTGGTTGACACTGTATTTATTTTTAGTCCTCCTGCTGACAAGTTAGCAGCTGAGTATGTGTCTCCATACACAGTGTGGAGCCGCTCTGCTAAGGTAATAATAATCACCTTTATGGTGGCAAATATATTACTTTTCTTTGTATCATTATCAATTAGCATTATCATTGGAGGACGAGGGTAAACATGTTCCAAGACAGAGAGCAAGCAGGAGCAGGCATGCTACAGCTAAGCTAACCGCTAAGCTAGCTAGAAACACATACTTGCCAACCTTGAGACCTCCGATTTCGGGAGGTGAGGGGCGGGGGCGTGGTTGGGGGCGGGGCGTGGTTAAGAGGGGAGGAGTATATTTACAGCTAGGATTCACCAAGTCAAGTATTTCATATATATATATATATATATATATATATATATATATATATATATATATATATATATATATATATATATATATAAGAAATACTTAGTCAAGTATTTCATATAAATATATATATATATATATATATATATAATAAATACTTGAATTTCAGTGTTGATTTATTTACACATATACACACACATAACACTCATCTACTCATTGTTGAGTTAAGGGTTGAATTGTCCATCCTTGTTCTATATGTCACTATTTTTCTAACCATGCTGAACGCCCTCACTAATGATGCATTGCTGTGTGGCACGCAAAAAGTGCTTTCATCAAATGCACTAGATGGCAGTATTGTCCTGTTTAAGAGTGTCACAACATTGCTGTTTACGGCAGACGAACTGCTTTACGGTAGAGGAAATGCTGTTGTTGTGTGTTGTTACCGCGCTGGGAGGACGTTAATGAAACTGCCTAACAATAAACCCACATAAGAAACCAAGAACTCGCCTTCGATCATTCTACAGTTATAACGTGATTGGGCAGGTACGCTGTTTATATTGTGTGCCTGAATTTCGGGAGATTTTCGGGAGAAAATTTGTCCCAGGAGGTTTTCGGGAGAGGCGCTGAATTTCGGGAGTCTCCCGGAAAATCCAGGAGGGTTGGCAAGTATGTAGAAACAACACCAAGAAATAAGTGCTTAGTAAAGTTTAAGAAGTGTGAATGGAACCACGTTACAGCAGAAAGTAAGCATAAATGAACAGGAAACAAACAAGTATATAAATAAGAGTCTATAGAAGAAATGTTGCTGAGTCAGCATTGTCACAGTCAGTGCAGGCGGAATTCCTGGAATTCCCACTTTTCCAGAAATTCCCAAACTTCAATGAAATTCCCGTTGAAAAGAATGGGACATTTTTCAAAGTTTCAAAACTCCCACATTTTTCATCCGATTCAAACCGTTCCAACTTCAAAATATTCGGCCTGTTCAGGAATTGTGTGCTCTACTTCAACAATTAATAAAAAACATTCCCAGATTTCCTAAAATTCCCAGGATTTTAGGGACATTTTCCCCATTCAAAATGAATTATGAATTTTTCAAACTTCAACATTCAAACCATTCAAACTATTCTTACAATCATACTACATTCTGTCAGCATTTCACTTCAACTTCAGCATTGGACCATTCACACACAATTCCTTCAGGAATTGCCTCATCTAGTTACACACTAATGTCTATTTGTGTTCACTCATTTTTAATGGATACAAGTTGCACACTGACAACTGTCAATCCTTTCCTAAGTTTAATTTCTATTGTATTGTTCAACAATAAGCTGCTGGGAAAGTGAGGGGTGAAATACTGTATCTGTGGTCTTTTGTATATCTCGCAATTATGTCTTTATGACACAATGCAACCAAAATATGTGGGGTCTAGTTTGTCCCCAGAGGGTCAGAAATGGACCCCTGCTGTTGTTAAAAAGTTGGCATTATGTAACGAGACGTGTGTGTTTCATTGTGGGACTGGTATTGTTCATAAAGTGATGTAGAGCCCTCCATGGTCCACAAGAGCTGAAGGCTATTTCCTTCACCAACAATGGAGTGAACTTAAGGATTTCTGGCAGTTACAAACTGATTGTATAAAAGTAGTTTCCCAAAAGAGTACTTTAGCACCACAAACGGTGAAGGTATAATGCGGGAGTCAGCAACCCACGGCTCTCGAGCCGCATGCGGCTTTTTAGTGCCAAACAAGTGGCTCCCTGGAGCATTTTTAAAAAGGTATTGAAAATGGAAAAAGATGGGGAAAAGATGTTTTTTGTTTCAGTATGTTTTTTGTTTGAGGACAAACATGACACACACCTTCCCAATTGTTAGAAAGCCCACTGTTTAATATGTTTGTGTGTATGCTTCACTGATGAGAGTATTTTGTGAACATCGTTTTGTCCTAATTTTGGCGGTTCTTGAACTCACCATAGTGTGGACTGTGAAGCAATATTTTGTTAACATGTAAAATCTTCCACTCCTTTGTCTCATTTTGTCCACCAAAAGTTTCATGCTGTGCTTGAATGCACAAGTTAATCAATGCTAACATGCTATTAAGGCTAGCTGTATCTACATATTGCATCATGTCCCATTTGTAGGTATATTTGCGCTCATCTAATATTCTTTACTTTTATCCTCTTTGTATATAATTTAGTTTTGCATGTGTCATGACATATTATCTGTATGTAATATTGGCTGCATTTCAGATGGTTGTTTGTACGCCATGTTGTTCCAGACCACAGCAAACATTACCTAGCTTGCCAAAGATTGTAATAAATATATTAAAAGATGACAGCCTTAACTTGGACACACACATCTATACCTTTGGCCATGGTCGGATGAAAAGAGCACAGCTCCCTCCCCCCATTCTCACCACTTTCTTCAGAGGCACTATAGAGAGCCTACTGACCAACAGCATCTCTGTCTGGACTGGAGCCTTCAGTGCCTCAGACTGGAAGTCTCTGCAGAGAGTGGTGAGGACGGCGGAAAAGATCATCAGGACTCCTCTTCCTCCTATCAAGGAAATCGCAAAAAGCCGCTGCCTGACCAGGGCTCAGAAAATCTGTAGAGACTGCTCCCACCCCCACCAAGGACTGTTTTCACTGCTGGACTCTAGAAAAAGGTTCTGCAGCCTCTGTAGCAGAACCTCCAGGTTCTGTAACAGCTTCTTCCCTCAGGACATAAGACTCTTGAATGCATCAAAATAATCCCCTCAATTCCCCCCAAAAATGGATTAACTCGCTGGACTATAAAGACAATATAACATACATCCATAAACGTGGATGCATATGCAAAAGTGCAATATATTTATCTGTACGGTAATCTATTTATTTATATCTGCACCTTATTGCTCTTTTATCCTGCACTACAACCAGCTAATGCAACGAAATTTCGTTCTTATCTGTGCTGTAAAGTTCAAATTTGATTGACAATAAAAAGGAAGTATAGTTTAGTCTAAAAGCCAGTCATTTCCAGGAGTTATCTCACCTTCTAAGTCGCCTCTGATTTACTAATGGTTTCTAATGTTGTAAAAATGTGTAGAATGAATATTAAATTTCAACATTTCTGTCAACAAAGAATAGCTTCAGCCTGCGACACATAGTCATTTTGATAGAAGGCTATTATAGCTAATATAGACGCTTATGTCATGTGTTGCCTTCATTATAAGACTTATATGAGGCTTTTCATTTTTTGCGGCTCCAGACAGATTTGTTTTTTGTATTTTTGGTCCAATATGGCTCTTTCAACGTTTTGGGTTGCCGACCCCTGGTATATTGCATATAAATGGTGCTGATTTTACGCATGGTGTATGAACGCATCACCTTACTTGTATATTGTGAGTGAGAACTCCAGCGGTGGCTCCTCCAACAAGTTTACAGTACAAATCAGACCTCGGCGTTCCGAATTCATCCTTCCCGCAGGTGGCTGTCGCAGAGATCCTGGATCCAAGCGCCAGGTTGAAGTAAGGTGGACTCATACTAAAACTGCTCAGCCCGTCCGTGGACTCCTGCCCATTCGTGCACCTGGAGGGAATAACGGATACATAGACAGCGATGAGGAGATGAGCTCCGGTCAGGCTTCTCTCCATGATCCACATTAATAGGCTCCCTGGGTGCGGGTCTTGGTCATGGGAAGACGCGACGCGTCATGCAGGCGGTGAGCTGCGCCATTTTTTGCGCGATAGAATACTTTGCCCTCAAGTCCAGTTTTTCAATTTGACTTGAAGTCAAAAGTGCAAAGAGGTTTCTCTCTTGCTGCTGACACTCTCAGGTGTCGACTTCTGACTGGCTGCTTGGGAGCTGGCGCAAAGGTCTCCAATCAAGATTTGCATACACTCTTCTGATTAAATCAGCTTTCGTTCTATTTCATTTCTTTGAAAATCATTAGCACAAAACACGATTGCAAATTATTTGGGCATTTTAAGACCTAAATAAAGTGTGATCTTAGAAAGGAGGACCACGACTTAATAGTGTAAACTAAATATTTGGCGACATCTGCTGGTAAACTTGTGCAACGCGCGGATTTTGTTTGGTCAAGGGGCGTAACTGAAGTTTTCGGTTTTAAATGTCACTTTTGAAACGAGAACTCGACTTGCTCGATTTTACTTTGGTTGAGTGCTGCGTTTTGTGACATGAATAAATAACAAGAACCTATAAAAATGTTGCGTTCATGTGTTTCTTGTGGAGGAAAACACGATGACTCATTCACTGGCATGTGTTCCAGTCTGGGACTTTTTCGTGTCACGCTCCAACCAGGAACTTGCGTCTCGCTGTGTGACAGTGGGGACAATCAGGGTTTGGATTTGCTGTCTCTCGGGTCCCACTGGACTCCAACATGGAGCCCACCAATCTACAGGTATGGAGAAGTCTTTAGTACATGGATGGAACTTTTTTTTTCTTATATGTCTTCCTGGAAACATTCAAAATAAGTATCATCCATGGTTACTTGTTATATTTATACAAATGATCAACTAGGTTGTGTTAAAGATCAAGAAGTCCACGTTTGAATCATTATATATATAAATAAACATTGATTGATTGATTGATGATAGAATCCATGTTAACTTGTACGTTCTCACGCCTTCACTAATAACCATTGAACAAATCGCCATTCTTTCATTTAAACAAGCTGTTGGCAGCAGTGGTTTTGTTTATGCTCTGTTAATAAGGGTGAAGTTGTTTGTTTTTAAATGACTGCATAGTTTAATGTCATTGTTGTTATGGCTGCTGAACACAACACTGGTAAATATTGTGTTATTGCAAGCGTTTGTCAATTATAATCAAATGATAGGTTTTGGTCCTACATAAAGACATGCATATGTTAATGTGTATTTATTTCAAAGACAGGGCAAAAAGTTGGTGCAAACAGTGTTTGCGTACTGCAGGGCTATTTAACTGGGAACGCAGGGACCAAATCCTGACACCATACAGGCCCCTGAGTTCAGTTCCGAACTTGGGAGACAAGTTTTTTAGCAGCAAATTCCTAAAAACACAGACGTGTTCCAGTTGCAGAGAGGAACTTGGACCACGCTAAAGACATCGGCAGATCCTTGTATTGACATTTTAAAGGGGAACTAACTGCACATATACAGTACAGGCCAAAAGTTTGGACATACCTTCTCATTTTAATGTCCATCCATCCATTTTCTACCGCTTGTCCCTTTCTGGGTCGCGGGGGGTCTTTGGAGCCTATCTCAGCTGCATTTGGGCGGAAGGCGGGGTACACCCTGGACAAGTCGCCACCTCATCGCAGGGCCAACACAGATAGACAGACAACATTCACACTCACATTCACACTTGAGGGCCAATTTTTTTTAGTGTTGCCAATCAACCTATCACTAGGTGCATTTTTTGGAGGTGGGAGGAAGCCGGAGTACCCGGAGAGAACCCACGCTTTTTTGATTGATTAAAACTTTTATTAGTAGATTGCACAGTTCAGTACATATTCCGTACAATTGACCACTAAATGGTAACACCCGAATAAGTTCTTCAACTTGTTTAAGTCGGGGTCCACGTAAATCAATTCATGGTAGCAGTCACACAGTCACAGGGAGAACATGCAAACTCCACACAGAAAGATCCCGAGCCCTGTATTTAACTCAGGACCTTCGTATTGTGAGACAGACGCACTAACCCCTCTTACACCGTGCTGCCCACTCATTTTAATGTGTTTTTTTATTTTCATGACTATTTACATTGTAGATTGTCACTGAAGACATCAAAACTATGACACCTGTGAAGTGCAAACCCTTTCAGGTGACTACCTCTTGAAGCTCATCGAGGGAATGCCAAGAGTGTGCAAAACAGTAATCAGAACAAAGGGTGGCTATTTTGAAGAAACTAGAATATAAAACATGTTTTCAGTTATTTCACCTTTTTCGTTAAGTACATAACTCCACATGTGTTCATTTATAGTTTTGATGCATTCATTGACAATCTACAATGTAAATAGTCATGAAAATAAAGAAAACGCATTGAATGAGAAGGTGTGTCCAAACCTTTGGCCTGTACTGTATATGTTTTCTTTTTCAATGCATTTTAACTTGTACAAACCTTGTTTCCATATGAGTTGGGAAATTGTGTTAGATGTGAAGTGTGTGAATTACATTTATATAGCGCTTTTTCTCAAGT
The DNA here is from genome assembly GCF_033978685.3 of Nerophis lumbriciformis. Lineage (NCBI taxonomy): Eukaryota > Metazoa > Chordata > Actinopteri > Syngnathiformes > Syngnathidae > Nerophis > Nerophis lumbriciformis. Next base: position 16,574,787 of record NC_084566.2, read on the forward strand.
GACTCAAAGCCCTTTACATTGTGAAACCCAATATCTAAATTACATTTAAATCAGATGTAAATATACCCCCCGCGGCCCCGAAGGGAATAAGCGGTAGAAAATGGATGGATGGATGGATGTAAATATAAACGGAATACAATGATTTGCAAATCATTTTCAACCCATATTCAGTTGAATATGCTACAAAGACAACATATTTGATTTTCAAACTGATAAACTTTTTTTTTTTGCAAATAATCATTAACTTTAGAATTTGATGCCAGCAACACGTGACAAAGAAGTTGGGAAAGGTGGCAATAAATACTGATAAAGTTGAGGAATGCCCGTCAAACACTTATTTGGAACATCCCACAGGTGAACAGGCAAATTGGGAACAGGTGGGTGCCATGATTGGGTATAAAAGTAGATTCCATGAAATGCTCAGTCATTCACAAACACGGATGGGGCGAGGGTCACCACTTTGTCAACAAATGCGTGAGCAAATTGTTGAACAGTTTAAGAAAAACCTTTCTCAAGCAGCTATTGCAAGGAATTTAGGGATTTCACCATCTACGGTCCGTAATATCATCAAAGGGTTCAGAGAATCTGGAGAAATCACTGCACGTAAGCAGCTAAGCCTTCATGAACAACACCCAGAAACGCCGTCGGCTTCGCTGGACCTGAGCTCATCTAAGATGGACTGATACAAAGTGGAAAAGTGTTCTGTGGTCTGACGAGTCCACATTTCAAATTGTTTTTGGAAACTGTGGATGTCGTGTCTTCAGGACCAAAGAGGAAAAGAACCATCCGGATTGTTATAGGCGCAAAGTTGAAAAGCCAGCATATGTGATGGTATGGGGGTGTATTAGTGCCCAAGACATGGGTAACTTACACATCTGTGAAGGTGTCATTAATGCTGAAAGGTACATACAGCTTTTGGAGCAACATATGTTGCCATCCAAGCAATGTTACCATGGACGCCCCTGCTTATTTCAGCAAGCCAAGCCACGTGTTACATCAACGTGGCTTCATAGTAAAAGAGTGCGGGTACTAGACTGGCCTGGCTGTAGTCCAGACCTGTCTCCCATTGAAAATGTGTGGCGCATTATGAAGCCTAAAATACCACAACGGAGACCCCCGGACTGTTGAACAACTTAAGCTGTTCATCAAGCAAGAATGGGAAATATTTCCACCTTCCATCCATCCATTTTCTACCACTTATTCCCTTTGGGGTCACGGGGGCGCTGGAGCCTATCTCAGCTACAATCGGGCGGAAGGCGGGGTACACCCTGGACAAGTCGCCACCTCATCACAGAGAAATCCACCTGAGAAGCTTAAAAAATGTGTCTCCTCAGTTCCCAAACGTTTACTGAGTGTTGTTAAAAGGAAAGGCCATGTAACACAGTGGTGAACATGCCCTTTCCCAACTACTTTGGCATGTGTTGCAGCCATGAAATTCTAAGTTAATTATTATTTGCAAAAAAAAAAAAGTTTATGAGTTTGAACATCAAATATCTTGTCTTTGTAGTGCATTCAATTGAATATGGGTTGAAAATGATTTGCAAATCATTGTATTCCGTTTATATTTTCATCTAACACAATTTCCCAACTCATATGGAAAAAAAGCAGAGCAAAAGTCTGCTTACAATGGAGCCCTTGGCAGTCGCTCTATTCTACCAATAAAACACTTAAAAAACCTCCAAACACTTCCATAAAAGTGTTATATACTACAAGTAAATACAGTATGAAATGTAGTAACAGGCACATCCATGTACATGTAATATTTACGCATTTTGCTCATTTTAAGCAGACGACAGTGCATTAATTTCCCATCGAATCACACCATCCACTTTTTCTTTTGACAAATTCACTGATTACTACTCACTGCAGACATCATGAGAGCCAACAAACATAATAAACATCACTTACTATACAATATCTGCTTTCACTGGGATACCGACTGTTAGGATATTGATATATTCCCGTTTAGATGAAGAATTATTGATGATCCTCACGAAGAAAAAAGGAGCAAATACATGACGTGCATTCAAGTAAAACATTTAAAACATGTTCCTGGATGACATTTTGGCAATGTACCGTATTTTCCAGACCATAGGGCGCACCGGATTATAAGGCGCACTGCCGTTGAATGGTCTATTTTCGATCTTTTTTCATATATAAGGCGCACCAGGTTATAGCGCACATTAAAGGAGTCATATCATTATTATTTTAAATGTAAACACTTCCTTGTGGTCTACATAACATGTAATGGTGGCTCTTTGGTCAAAATGTTGCATAGATTATGTTTTACAGATCATCTTCAAACCGCTTTCTGACAGTCGCTTCCGGATGCGCCGTTTTGTGGGCAGTCTTATTTTACGTCGCTCACCTTTGGCAGCGTCTTCTCCCCGTCATCTTTGTTGTAGCGGTGTAGCGTGCAAGGACGGCTGTGGAAGAAGTGTCAAAAGATGGAGCTAACTGTTTTAATGACATTCAGACATTACTTAAATCAATAACAGAGCACCATCTCCTCATCCGGAAACAACCACAATGCCGGAAATGTGTCCCATGAAAAACCATCCGTCCGGAACTCTCTAATAACTAAAGTTCCTTGGGTGAATAATGTAAACTCACTACACCGGTACGTTTTAACGCTTTCATGGCGAGTTCACTGACAGATATAAGTAGGAACTTTACACTACTTTATATTAGAAATGCGGAGGATGAATGTCCCATAACAAGAAGATAAGAGAAAAAGAAGAAGCTTATCGACAACGTCGTCGGTACAGACTACAAAGGCGAATGCGCGCAATTTTTCAGGATTTATGCAGATCCCAAATACAGATCAGCAGGTACCAAAAGGTAAGAAAAGTTGCTTTTGCATAATATTGCAAAACAAAACGCCAGATAATATGTCTTACCTTATACACACACATAATAATACTTGTATGTTGAAGCACAGTACAATCCATCAAGCGGTGCGGCTTCATAGCTTACCAAAGTCGTACTAAAACATTTTAATAGGTTTTGAGCGCTGTGTGTAATGTGCTCTATTTTCAATGGAACATATAAAATGTTGGTGTTGATTACTAATATTGCCATCATATTGCAGTCTACACGTGTCTTTTATGCCATCTACTGGCCACACTTATCATTACACCATGTACAAAATAAAATTGCTTCAAGGTCGGTAAGCAAAACCAGAATGAATCCGTACATAAGGAGCAACGGGTTGTAAAGCGCACTGTCGTGTTTTGAGAAAAAAAAAAAAAAGATTTTTAAGTGCGCCTTATAGCCTGGAAAATACGGACTATAATTGCATTTGTGCTTAAATTTTGGGGTATTTCTTAAATTAGTTTTAAATCAAGCAAGCAAGTAATAACCTGTGATTAATCATGATTAATCCTAATTTAAAAGTGTAATTAATCTGATTTGCAAAAATATAATTGGACAGCACTATATGCAATTACAACAATTTTTATGACGATTAGCCACGTATACAGTAACTGGTCATGTCTTAAATTTTACTCCTTGCCTTTTAAACCAGCATGAGAGTTGTGTGATCTCAGTCTAATTTATTTTATTTTCTGCATGTTATGTATTAATTCTTTTGAGTTAAACGTTTCTTACACTTGACTGTCCTTAGTTTTAGCCTGCTTTTAAATGTGTTTTTTTAACTACAGTGCAGCACGTTAATTGTTTTTTAAATTGTGTTATATAAATAAAGTGGATTGGTTTGGTCCAAATAAGTTAGCTGTTTACTGTATATTAGTTAATATGCTTATAATAGATGGATTTCAATATGAGAGCCTCTAATGCAATGTTTTATCAGTTTGGTTTACTGTTCATTGCATCATATGAGGTCTTGTTTTTATCATTCTGTCATGCAAACTTGATTGTCCTGTTTCAGAAAGCTATAGCAGTGGCACAAAAGGCCGCACAGGAGGACGAGGTGGGCAACTACGAGGAGGCCATTCGCTGCTACAAACACGCCGTCAAGTACTTTTTACACATTTTACATCGTGAGTCACTACGCATGGGTGTCCATCTCTAATATTGTCTAATAAATTGTGTCTCTGTCGCACATGTGTCTCCGTCCTGGCTGCTCAACACAATATATGTCTAAGTCTAACACATCAATACATTTTTACATGTTGACAGTTAAAAATATTACAACGCTACTTTAAAAATGCAAGTTAACTTCATAAAGGTTTGATGATGGCGACAGTTTGACTCTGGAACTGAATAATTTGATTTGATTGTTTCCTATGGAAAAATTGCTTTGATATATGACCGAATCGGAGGTCAAACAGACCAAGAAAAATTGATGACATAGTTGAATTCCAATGAGTGCAATGTCCTTCCTTTCTCTTTAGGTGAGCCGCAGGGTAAAGATGGCAATCAGAAAATCAGAGAAAAATGTAAGGAGTACCTGGACCGAACAGAAGAACTACAGGAGTACCTAGCGTATAAACAGGTTGTGTAGAATTATGGTTCTTGTGCAAATGTGGACATATAAAGTCTTCTTCTGTGTGGATTTAAAAGTTAAAATATCACACAACACTGTAAAAAATATCATTTGCAAGCCAAAAACATAAGAAGCGACATAACATAAGAGTTTAGTAGCCATAGATGTAGGTAACTGGTAGTAGCAGTTTTAAAAAACAGGTCCAGTGACGTACGCTGAAGAGGGCCTACGTGGTGACGTCATCACATTCCCTGCGCGCAAGGAGACGCTTTTCAATGCGGAAGTTGCCTCCTCGAAAGAAGTCGACTACAGGAACGAAAACAAGTCACGGAACAACTCGATTTACATGTTGACGACTCAGTTTGACGTCTTCGTGTTTTTAAAAGGCAGTTTGTAAAGGTATTTTATCGTTTTTGGGGGAGAGCGGACATTCGATCAGCCCTCATGGCCGCCAACAATAATTTACAGGTAAGTGGAGGACCGACCCCGAAGCTGTTTCAACATTTGAGGACTAATACAAACACAACTGTGTCATTTCACAACTCTGACCGAATCTTAAAGTGTGTTTGGGTTAGTTACAGTTATTTAAATCAGGCAAATACTTGGGCTACTATCGAAATAAGGAACGTTACGTTAGCTGCTAATTAGCCGCCTTAGCTCGCTTAGCCGTAGCTAACTTGGACAGCAGTTTAGAAAGTGACCTTTTGACACCCTAAATATATTCAAAAAACATCTGTTTTTGTCTTACATAAAGGCCAAAGACCAATATTTTACTGTTTTACCCACCTGTGTGTTCTATTAGCATGGGCTTTTGTTGACAACGGCTAATGATACTAGACTAGTAGCATGTTGTTCGGCCGGTTGCTGCTAATGCCACCAAACAATACATAGGAACTAAAAACTGTGGTATTAACTATATGCCCTAAAAATATTTGTTTACATAGAAATACGATATTAAAGCTTTGAACCAAAGGTAGTCAATAGGAAGTGGAAAGTGCATTACATGTCAGGTGCTGAGGCACTCCTACATTGGTGTCGTCACACAGCGCTATGCATATTATAGGACACTAATAAAACAAATTGTGTTTAACTTACTTTAAAATAACATTGCTTATAACATTAGTTTGCTGTTAGTATTAGAATTGTACAACTTTAAAAGTATAATAGACCATGAACGTCTCACAGTCGCGATCAAAAGTTTACATACATTTTTAAAGAACATAATGTCATGGCTGTTTTGAGTTTCCAATACTTTCTACAACTCTTATTTTTTTGTGATGGAGTGATTGGAGCACATACTTGTTGGTCACAAAAACATTCATGAAGTTTGCTGGGTATTGTGGCCAAACAGCTAAATTTTTGTTTCATCTGACATCACATGGACAAAGATAAGACCTTCTGGAGGAAAGTTCTGTGGTCAGATGAAACAAAATTGAGCTGTTTGGTCACAATACCCAGCAATATGTTTGTAGGAGAAAAGGTGAGGCCTTTAATCCCAGGAACACCACCCTACCGTCAAGCATGGTGGTGGTAGTATTATGCTCTGGGCCTGTTTTGCTGCCAATGGATCTAGTGCTTTACCTCCAAAATCTTCAGGACAATCATCAGCCCGGAGGTTGGGTCTTGGGCGCAGTTGGGTGTTCCAACAGGAAATTGACCCCAAACACATGTCAAAAGTGGTAAAGGAATGGCTAAATCAAGCTAGAATTAAGGTTTTAGAATGGTCTTCCCAAAGTCCTGACTTAAACGTGTGGACAATGCTGAAGAAACAAGTCCACGTCAGAAAACCAACAAATTTAGCTGAACTGCACCAATTTTGTCAAGAGGAGTGGTCAAAAATTCTACCAGAAGCTTGCCAGAAGCTTGTGGATGGCTACCAAAAGTGCCTTATTGCAGTGAAACTTGCCAAGGGACATGTAACCAAATATTAACATTGCTGTATGTATACTTTTGACCCAGCAGATTTGGTCACATTTTCAGAAGCCCCACAATAAATAAATAAAAGAACCTAACTTCATGAATGTTTTTTATGACCAACTAGTATGTGCTTCAATCACTATCACAAAAAAAATAAGAGTTGTAGAAAGTATTGGAAACTCAAGACAGCCATGACATTATGTTCTTTACAAGTTCTTTACAACTTTTGATCGCGACTGTATACAGCTTTATCTCACATGTTTTTCTATGATTTGTGACTTTAGAAAGCTATCGATCTTGCCAGCAAAGCAGCTCAAGAGGATAAAGCGCAGAACTATGAGGAGGCTCTGCGAATGTACCAGGCTGCCGTACAGTACTTCCTCCATGTCGTCAAATGTAAGTCCCACAATTTCACGCTTATTTATCTCCGAAAATGAAAGTAACTTCTGAGTTGATTCCCAATACAGACGAAGCCCAAGGTGACAAGGCCAAACAAAGCATCCGAGCCAAATGTGCAGAGTATTTGGATAGGGCAGAGAAGCTGAAAGAGTATCTCAAGAAGAAGGAGAAGGCTCCTCCTGCTAAGCCTGTCAAAGAGTCTCAATCTGATGACAAAGGGTGCGTTTAAGGGCGGGGTAGTGACGTACTGCTCCTGTCTGCTCGTGCATAAAGTTCCCCAGTCTCTTTAATTCTGTTTGCGCTGTTTAGGAATGAAAGTGACGACGGTGATGACTCAGAGAAAAAGAAAATGCAGAATCAACTGTCAGGTTTGTGATTCACCTGTTCGAAGAATACCGGCATCTGAATAAGTTAGCTCATAGGGATGCAGTAACAAAAAATCCTACATTAACAAAGATAAGCATGCCCATTTTTGATCCTGTAAAAATCTGTAATATAATATATGCAACAGTTAACTACCACCTTGTATAACAATAGTGACTCAAATGACTTATAATGCTGCACTGGGTTATGATACACTGTTATTGCACTTGTATACAATCTATTACATTCCATTTAGTGGGAAATCTCATATTTTGATGCTGTGCCCAATGTTGTCCATTCTCGGGTGAGTGTATGTATTGATCACGGATGTCAGTGATGTAGTAATCTGTTTTTTTTTTCAGGTGCCATTGTTATGGAGAAACCAAACATCAAGTGGGATGATGTTGCTGGGTTAGAGGGAGCCAAGGAGGCCCTGAAAGAAGCTGTGATCCTTCCAATCAAATTCCCTCACCTATTTACAGGTACACCGTGTCGCGGAACTAAAAGTCACTACTTGGTCAATTGTTAAGATCAAATTATCGTTTTGGTTAATTGACAGGAAAGAGAACTCCATGGAGAGGGATCCTGCTCTTTGGACCTCCGGGGACAGGAAAGTCTTACTTGGCTAAAGCTGTCGCTACAGAGGCAAACAATTCAACCTTCCTGTCAGTCTCTTCGTCTGATCTCGTGTCCAAATGGTTGGGAGAGAGTGAAAAGTGAGTTCCATTTTACTAGCATATGATTTAGGCTGCTGCATACAGTACTTAAAGGGGAAGTGCACTTCCCCTTTATCATTCACAATCATTATGAAAGACAAGAAGACAAAAGTTGGGTTTTTTTAACGTTCTAACGTGAAAATCGGTTAACTGTTGGTGGTTGGCAGTGCCGCTAATGGGAGCAATCAATTCTACCTCTAAATCTCTTTAAAAATGCATTCAAAAACTGTCAACAATACTTTTACGTTCCGTAACCTGTATAATAACCAAACTGTAGTGACAGTTATTGTAAGAGCAAACCCAGAGGAACTGTTTTTCTAGCGTAGTAACACATTGGCGTGCTACGGTATCAGCCGTAAAAGCTAACTAGGGCAAGAGATATGCTCACTTCAACGTCAGCACGAAACGCGTTTGAGTTTGTAATGCACAACACAATGCAATAAGACACCAATCTGTACTGACGGAAAAAATTAACAATTATATTACAGTATCTGTAAACTATTAGCCCACCTTTTAATGTTTTGTTTGTACACTGCTAGACAGACAGCGTACGCTGTTTGTCATGACACACGCATGACGTGCTGTGTGTATCACAATAAATATAAAGTGTGACTCACTCAATGGACAGTTGTCTGTTTGGTCCAGCTTATTTGGGTAAGCACTCCATTTATGTCGAAATGGCATGGCTTCAAATTCTACATTTTGCAGCTTTGAGTCACTTTCATCTCACTCTCTAGGTATCCGTCTGCCCCTAAGTCTGACTCTTACTTCGTGCTGGCTTCCAGAAGCAGTAGTTTGTCCTACCTATATTCAGATTCAAAAAGATAAGGTTGTGAATCCTCATTTGTCCAAAAATAGTCGTCTTTGCTGTTTGTTACCGAACCTGCCATGATTAGAAGACACACACGCCTTTGTTTCCGGAAGTAGCAACACACAGTTGTTGCCAAAAGTCAGAAGTGCGCCGTAACTACCAATGACGACACGAGGTCATGTTCTGTGTATTTTTTTTTTTAAGTGACAAAAATAAGTTGATATAACTGACTTTGTCTAGCACATTGTGTGCGCTGTAATGTACAGCGCCTGTACATCACCATGCGGTAGATAATCTTCTCACAATATACGATCTCTGGTCATGCACAACATCTGCTACAACACAATGAAGTCCACGTTTACTATAAACCTCATCCAATCTGAAATGTGCTGACAACATAATGTTAACATTAAATTGTACTGACAGAACTAATGTAGGTTTCACATGAATTGAATTGATGTGAAACGCTGTCGGGAAAATACAGTTGTCATGTCAGCCAGGTTCTGCTCACAGAGATCAAGCCCACCTGCCCTAAACTTAGCCGTGCATAAGTCTTCGCAATTCGTGGGGTGGGGCGCTTTGCGCAAAGAAGCACATTAAAATGTAAATTATAGGATTTCAAGGCGCTTCATATAAAATGTTACCCTAAGCGTACTCCTGGCCACATCGTGCTCTGTCACTGATAAGAATATGGTAACAAATTTCCCATTGAGACTTCCGGTAGCTCTCGTAGGGCCCGTTGATAATACCCAGTTGCCAAACAGAAGGTTGTGGGTTTGCTCCCCGCTAATAGTTTAACATATAGTAGGGTTCATAATTTTATTTGTAATGATGTTAAAATTGTTCATTACGCTTAACTTCAGAAGCATATCAATAAAAAAGTGGACCGTTACAAAATCATGCTGATTGTCAAATATATTAGATAATATAACACGTGATAGTTCTACCTCAATTAAAACTTTTGTTATTCTGGAAATTCATTGTGTTGCTGAAGGTAATATTGTTTACACAGTGCTGAGATACCTGTGCTTTCAGCCTTTCAAAGCTCCTCTTGGACCACCAATTTTTTACCTTGGTATTTTTCAAATCCTAGTTACGGCCCTGGCTGCTATGGAATATGAAAAAAATGCGCAGAAGAATAGTTCCTGCAAGGATTAAAATGACCAAAATACAGTAAATATTGTACATTGTTATGAAAATGTCTGTTACTACATTTTATTGATATATACTTGCAGTGTGTATACAAAACATTTGATAGAGGGTTTTGAAGTTGTTTTAGAGGGCTTTGAAGGCTGTAACGGTGACTCCCATTAGCCGCATCGCCCAAGTGTTTTTTAATCTTTAAAATCCCCCCCAAAAAGACATGTTCTTTTCTCTCAAAATGATTATGAACGATGGCAAATAAACAAAACAAAAAGTGCAGTTCCCTTTTAAAGGGGTATGATCAGTTCATAAAAGCTTTGTCTGTGCCTTTCAGGTTGGTCAAGAATCTGTTCGCCCTGGCGAGAGAACACAGACCCTCCATCATCTTCATTGACGAAATCGACTCCCTGTGTGGCTCCAGAAGTGAGAACGAGAGTGAGGCGGCGCGTCGTATTAAGACAGAGTTCCTGGTGCAGATGCAAGGTATACGTGATGGCTGCAGACTGTTTTAATTGCTGCTGTTCTGCGTAAACAATTAGATCGACTGAGTCGTTACACATAGGCGAGTTACAATGACTGCGATTGGTCTGTGCATTTTTTGTGTGCATACATTTACCGTCATTACCAAACGTTGGTTAAAGCAAGACTAGCTAAAATGGACCTAAGGTTGTGCAGGTAAAATTGCAAGCATTTGTCATTAATTATCAAATGATAGGTTTTGGTCCTATTATAAAGACATTAGTGATGTAACGGTATCAAAATCTCACGGTATGATATGACATTATTAAGGCCACAGTATGACATTATTGTGGTATGTCAAAAAAAGATGCCATAGTGTGTAAAATGAAGTGGCAGGAATGTTTAGGATAAACTCACTTACTGTAGTTAAACACAAATGTAAAGCTTGAATGTTCTAATCATATTTTTTACGACAAACAAGTATTTATAAGTGGTAATGATTATGCAGTAACATCTACTGTTTCAAGCAAACATTTAAAAAGAATAACTTACCGTTGATGTCCTTAAAGTAACAACAGCGTTACAAGTGTAAAACAATCATGTTCACTTTAGTGCCTTTCAACTTTTACTTTATGAGAAGAATCAGTACAGTAGACATTTTATATCAGTTTGGAATATCCTGTTTCCAAGAAACGTTAACTAACAAGTTATTGTTTAATAATATAAAAAATATATTTTCTAGGTGACCGTTTATGAGGTGGCGACTTGTCCAGGGTGTACCCGGCCTTCCGCCCGAGTGCAGCTGTATAGGCTAGGGTAAAAAATGGGTGAATTGATTTAGGATTTATCAAGTAGCTTCTCAGTTTGCTCGTATTTCCCAGGGTGTACAGTATATGTTGGTGTTTTCCAGCTGACTCTCTCACATTGGAATCGCTCGAGACGTGCAGAACGCAGTTTCTTGCCTCCACCAAAGAGGTTGTTTTCTCCAGGATTTGTTTGATGGCACCATAACTCAAACAGTTATTATCACAACATGTTAACAATGACATCCTATCTGACCACTAAATCTCAGGGGAAGAAAAATGCTGCTGCAGCTCTATAAATAGATGCAAACTTTACAAGGTTTGCACTTAACAACCACACCTGATGTCAGAGCAGATATGCGTGTTTTATTTATATGGTACAAATGGTTTAGTTCATTATGCACATGCCTTAAAAACAATTAGGAGCAGGTTGTGTGATTTGAATTGGGTTGGGTTTTTTTGCTCAAATTGAAAAAATACAGATTTTGTGTGTTTATAAACAACATAATGGACTGCCCTTTATGGTTAAATACAATATTCATGGTAGTGTAGAGTGATGTCCCACTTACAGGTGACTATATCATTTTTGTGTGTTTTACTTCTAGGTGTTGGGAATGACAATGAAGGCGTGCTGGTGCTCGGTGCGACAAACATTCCATGGACCCTAGACTCTGCTATCAGAAGAAGGTACTGACTGTTACTCGGTGAAAGTTGCAGTGTTGTCCAGTCGTGTTTCACCTGTACTCTTTCAATTACCTCAGATTTGAGAAAAGGATCTACATTCCGCTGCCGGAAGAACATGCACGCACATTCATGTTCAAGCTCCACCTGGGTTCCACCCCCACCAGTCTCGCCGAATCCGACTTCATCACACTGGGCAAGAAAACAGATGGCTACTCGGGCGCAGATATTAGTATTATTGTGAGAGATGCGCTAATGCAGCCAGTTAGAAAGGTCCAGGCAGCCACTCACTTTAAAAAGGTACGTTGTGTTCGTCAGTTCACATCACAGCTCCAGGCTTTATGTGCTCAGGATTTATTGTCAAATTCTGGGTTCCAAGGTGAACGGGCCTTCGAGAGACGACCCCAGAATTGTTGTACATGACTTCTTGACTCCTTGTTCACCGGGAGACCCCAATGCTATTGAAATGACTTGGATGGATGTGCCTGGAGAAAAGCTTTTGGAACCTGTAGTTTGCATGGTAAGGAACTTTAACCATATTTTTAGGGGTGTAACGGTATTGTAGATATTGCGGTTTTGAAGTCTTCCCAATAATGTTGTGATACGTGACCGTATCAAATAAAAACTCGGTGTGTAGTTTTTTTCTGGCGCTTTAGCATTAGTCAGGTCTGAAAATAAACTGTATCTCCCAGAATCCTACGCGCATCGTAAGCAGGAAGTGAAGTGTTTGTAGTCGATGAAAGGAAGTGTTTTTTTTGGACATTTTCTGAAAAATGTCATCAACATCTGTCTCTAACTATTTGAGTTATATTGCCAAAAGCCTGTCTGCGTTCTGCAAAGCGCACCACTTTCGTTCTGAGCGTTTCCAAGATGACACAGCCAGCCAGTCAAGTTGCAGCGCACGGTGGGAATCACCAAAAAAATGTTCAACGCGGAAAATAGGAGTAAACTAAAAAAGTACTTGATAAATCCTCAATCCATCCATCCATTTTTCAACCGCTTGTCTCTCTCGATGTCGCGAGGGGCCTGGAGCCTCTCCAGCTGCACTCGGGCGAAAGGCATGGTACAACACCCTGGCCACTACATAAACCATCACCCAGAAAATATATTTGAAGCCTGCAAAGCTAAACATCAGTTTGTGAGGTATTTACATTATATTAAAAGTTAAATTGTTAGTTGACTTTTCTGGGAAACAGCATTTTCCAAACGGATTCAAACATGTCCACTGTCACGGACACTGCTTCTCAAAGTAACAGTTGAAAGACACCAAAGTGAACAGTATTGTTTTACACTGGGTGTTTACATTGTCACTTTAAAGACACTGAACGGTTACGTTTTTTTTAATATTTGCTTGAAACTGTAGATGTTATGACACAATTTTTTGCATTTAAAAATACATGTTTTGTAGTAATAAATATGATTAGAACATTTGAGCATTAGGTTTGTGTTCAATTACAGTAAGTGTGTTTATCCTAAACATTGCTGCCACTTAATTTTACACGCTGTAACATTTTTAAGTCCTTATTTGAGGGAGGAAATATACCACAATAATGTCGTACCGTGGCCTTAATACCGTGATAATATTGTACCGTGAGATTTTGATATTGTTACATCCGTAATATTTATGCTGATGAAATAATGTGTAATAACTCTTTTTTTCTTTGCAGTCGGACATGTTGAGGTCTTTGACCAACACCAAGCCAACTGTCAACGAACAAGATCTGGGAAAATTGACAAAATTCACAGAAGACTTTGGACAGGAAGGCTAGTTTCATCAATGCTGAACTGGGCCAAACCAAAGCAAAATAATTGCAATGTTATATTTACTGTTTGTTTTTTTGTGTGTCATCTTAACTACTCACCAGGCCTTGAGTTTTGTGTTCCTGCAACTTTTTCATACTCCTCCCCACCCACCCACTCTAATTACCACAAAACAACTTCTTTAGTTGGCGTCATAAAATTATACGGAGCTTAGAAGAATTTTGGATTTATGCACTAAAGTTGTTGATGGCAAAATACCAAGGCTACCTATAGTTATTGTCACTATACCAATACATGTCACATATGATCTATTTTGTATTAATAGCAACAAGCATTTTATATGATATACTGTATTTTGTGGAACGTATCATTCATAGGCTGGGGGAGTCAAGCAGCATGAGTATATACAATTTCTTGTAATATGTGTGCATAGTCTCAAGGTGGTAGGTATACTATAGGGATTTAAGACTTTTTTGAAAACGCTAGGTGAGAGCTACATTAGAGACTGCCACTGCTGTAGATTCCTGTCTTGTCCTCTCACAACAAATGTATTGTGTTCGTTAAAACTATTAGGAAGGGATCACCAAAGGTGCCAGACCAGCATTATTTGTAACACATTTAAGGACTCAGCAGCCCTGCTTGTCTTTTTATTACGTTCTACTGAACATATGTTTCATGTTTTTATCGACAGGAACCAATGCTGGTGATTACCCGCTAAAAAGCCTTACACAAATACAAAGTTGTGCATTTTGATGTAATAAGCTGAAGTCGGCGTGTCTATTTAGTGCATCTTCAATTAAAAATGACACCATGCATCCTGTGCCTTCTGGATAAGCTGCAATGTTTATTTTTTTAATCAATTTGCTCTCAGTGCTTTGACAAGCGCATGGTCACTACAACTAGAAAACGTCAGTTCTACTTGCACAGTTAATGTATGCTCTCAAAAGTAATGTACAACTCTTGTTCCTACAGTGTGCAAACTTTCTTTGTGTTTTGATGGGGAAATTTTCACTGTAAAGATTATTTACAATTAGCAAACTTGATTTTGTTTTTGTCTTTAAGAGGTCAACTTTGCGTGTTGTACTTCTGTGTTTTCGTTTCTGAAATGTAAATAAAAAATACATAAGTTAAAAAAATGCATGTTTTATTTGTGTTAGATGTATTGTGTTAAATTATGTTTTTTCCCCTCATTCTAGTGTTTTTTGATTTTTTATTGAATTAGTTTTTGTTTTTTATTTATTTTCAAAACCTTTATTTATAATCAACATTTACATACAATCAAATAAATAATAATTAAAAGAAGTACAGAAACAGTACAAAACAGCGCCAGGGGGTTGTAAAGTCAAAGCCAATAAAGCAACTAAAGAAGAATGCAATATATATACATATAAATATATACACACCGGTGTATATATATATATATATATATATATATATATATATATATATATATATATATATATATATATATATATATATATATATATATATGTATGTATGTATGTATGTATGTATGTATGTATATATATATATATATATATATATGTATGTATGTATGTATGTATGTATATATATATATATATATATATATATATATATATATATATATATATATATATATATATATATATATATATACATACATACATACATACATATATACATATATATGTATGTATGTATGTATATAAGGGCTGCGAATCTTTGGGTGTACCACGATTCGATTCAATATCGATTCTTGGGGTCACGATTCAATTATAAATCGATTTTTTTTCCATTCAACGCGATTCTCGATTCAAAAACGATATTTTTCCGATTCAAAACATTTCTCTATTCATTCAATACATAGGATTTCAGCAGGATCTACCCCAGTCTGCTGACATGCAAGCAGAGTAGTAGATTTTTGTAAAAGGCTTTTATAATTGTAAAGGACAATGTTTTATCAACTGCAATAATGTAAATTTGTTTTAACTATTAAATGAACCAAAAATATGACTTATTTTATCTTTGTGAAAATATTGGACACAGTGTATTGTCAAGTTTATGAGATGGGATTTAAGTGTAAGCCACTGTGACACTATTGTTCTTTTTTTTTTTTATATACTGTATATATAAATGTTTAATGATAATGTCAATGAGGGATTTTGAATCACTGCTATGTTGAAATTGTTACTAATATTGATACTGTTGATAATATTAATTTTTGTTTCACTACTTTTGGATTGTTCTGTGTCGTGTTTGTGTCTCTCAATTGCTCTGTTTATTGTCGAGTGTTGCTGGGTCGGGTTTGGTTTTGGAATTGGATTGCATTGTTATAGTATTGCTTTGTATTATTTTGTTGGATTGATTAATACAAATAAAAAATTCAAATACAAAATAAAAAAAATATATTAAAAAAAAAAAAATCGAATTTTTGAAAAATGAGAATCGATACTGAACCGTACAACGTGAGAATCGCGATTTGAATTCGAATCGATTTTTTCCCACACCCCTAATATATATATATATATATATATATATAGTTTTCACAGCTGTTTGGTTGTTAGAGGTAGAAAGCGTTTTAAAGTACATTTCTAATTCTTATATATATATATATATATATATATATATATATATATATATATATATATATATATATATATATTCCCAACTCCATTTCCATATGAGTTGGGAAATTGTGTTAGATGTAAATATAAACGGAATACAATGATTTGCAAATCATTTTCAACCCATATTCAGTTGAACATGCTACAAAGACAACATATTTGATGTTCAAACTGATAAACTTTTTTTTTTGCAAGTAATCATTAACTTTGGAATTTGATGCCAGCAACACGTGACAAAGAAGTTGGGAAAGGTGGCAATAAATACTGATAAAGTTGAGGAATGCTCATCAAACACTTATTTGGAACATCCCACAGGTGAACAGGCAAATTGGGAACAGGTGAGTGCCATGATTGGGTATAAAAGTAGATTCCATGAAATGTTCAGTCATTCACAAACAAGGAAGGGGCAAGGGTCACCACTTTGTCAACAAATGCGTGAGCAAATTGTTGAACAGTTTTAAGAAAAAGCTTTCTCAACCAGCTATTGCAAGGAATTTAGGGATTTCACCATCTACGGTCCGTAATATCATCAAAGGGTTCAGAGAATCTGGAGAAATCACTGCACGTAAGCAGCTAAGCCCGTGACCTTCGATCCCTCAGGCTGTACTGCATCAACAAGCGACATCAGTGTGTAAAGGATATCACCACATGGGCTCAGGAACACTTCAGAAACCCACTGTCAGTAACTACAGTTGGTCGCTATATCTGTAAGTGCAAGTTAAAACTCTCCTATGCAAGGCGAAACACCCAGAAAACGCCGTCGGCTTTGCTGGGCCTGAGCTCATCTAAGATGGACTGATACAAAGTGGAAAAGTGTTCTGTGGTCTGACGAGTCCACATTTCAAATTGTTTTTGGAAATTGTGGACGTCGTGTCCTCCGGACCAAAGAGGAAAAGAACCATCCGGATTGTTATAGGCGCAAAGTTGAAAAGCCAGCATCTGTGATGGTATGGGGGTGTATTAGTGCCCAAGACATGGGTAACTTACACATCTGTGAAGGCGCCATTAATGCTGAAAGGTACATACAGGTTTTGGAGCAACATATGTTGCCATCCAAGCAACGTTACCATGGACGCCCCTGCTTATTTCAGCAAGACAATGCCAAGCCACGTGTTACATCAACGTGGCTTCATAGTAAAAGAGTGCGGGTACTAGACTGGCCTGCCTGTAGTCCAGACCTGTCTCCCGTTGAAAATGTGTGGCGCATTATGAAGCCTAAAATACCACAACGGAGACCTACGGACTGTTGAACAACTTAAGCTGTACATCAAGCAAGAATGGGAAAGAATTCCACCTGAGAAGCTTAAAAATGTGTCTTTTCAGTTCCCAAACGTTTACTGAGTGTTGTTAAAAGGAAAGGCCATGTAACACAGTGGTGAACATGCCCTTTGCCAACTCCTTTGGCACGTGTTGCAGCCATGAAATTCTAAGTTAATTATTATTTGCAAAAAAAAAATCAAGTTTATGAGTTTGAACATCAAATATCTTGTCTTTGTAGTGCATTCAATTGAATATGGGTTGACAAGGATTTGCAAATCATTGTATTCCGTTTATATTTACATCTAACACAATTTCCCAACTCATATGGAAACAGGGTTTGTATATATATAAACTTAGCCAATAGTATAACGAGGTTGCAAAGGTAAAATTCCCTTTCAAATTGTTTCTCATACAGTGTAAATCCAAATAGCACATCTTTAAAACAAAGCACACATTTGTCATGAATATTGTCCAGGATGAAACGACATATGCCCTGCCATAGTGATCGAGTGCTTTCAATTCTAGTGTTTTTCTTTATTGCTGTTGCTTGGGCACGGTGACGCCCAAAGCGGAAGTGAAACTCTTGCTTTGTGGGAGTTGTAGTCCAAAACGCTCCAACTTCCGTAAGAGCTATGTGACCCGCTGCTCTTGAGAACTACATGTCCCACGCGCCACAAAGAGACGTCCGCTTTAAGGGGACAATTTGTTTTGGTCATTACGAACTACGCATTGTCACGCTGAGCCCAAGGTCCACCGCGGTTCTTTAACCTACTGGTTAAACACCACATCTCTTGCTAAAGTTAGCCATAACTCCTCCTCCGAAGTCTGCTTTTCACCACCCCTCTCCTTTGGGGCCACCACCCCCTTCGTCGCTCCCGCTGTCGACCCCAGAAGCTAGTGAGCTAGTTAGCAAACAAGCTAGCGCTTACCAGACACTTATTACCCATGTCCTCGGAAGAAAGCCTGAGTTTAACGATCACGGATTGGCTTTTTGTTAATTCCTGGTGGCTCCTCTTGCCGTTCATCATGCTGCTTGTGATCGCCGCATTCATCGTTGCATTTGTGCTGCTGTTATACATGATATCGCCCCTTATTAGCCCAAAACCCCTGAAACTGAACGGGGCCCACGTCGTGGTAAGTCAACTTTTCAACAGCGTCCATGTTTGAATGTTGTCAAGTTGCCTGTGATGGTAAATGACCTAGACAGTGTTGTTGTTATCTAGCTGTCATGGTGAGCTCGTGACACTTGCGCTAATCCTACAATTCTAGGGACTATTCGGTGCATATGAGCATAAAGCGATGTCGTTTCACATTACACATGTAAACGTGCTCTAGTGCACTGTTTTCAACTTTTTCTGAGCCAAAGCACATTTTTTTCATTGAAAAAAATCTGGAGGCACACCACCAGCAGAAAACATGAAAAAAAAATGAAACTCAGCAGCCGATACTGACAGTAAAAAGTCGTTCTCGCAATTGTTGGATATGAATTCAAACCATAACCAACCATGCATCACTATAGCTCTTGTCTCAAAGTAGGTGTACTGTCACGACCTGTCACATCACACAGTGACCTAAATTGGGGTTATTGGTGTTTTCCTGTGTGGAGTGTTTTAGTTCTTGTCTTGCGCTCCTATTTTGTTGTTGATTGTCATGTCATGTACGGATGTACTTTGTGGACGCCGTCTGCTGCTCCACATGCTGTAAGTCTTTGCTGTCGTCCAGCATTCTGTTTTTGTTTACTTTGCAGCCAGTTCAGTTTTAGCTTCGCTTTGCATAGCCATCCCTAAGCTTCAATGCCTTTTCTTAGCGGCACTTGCCTTTTGTTTATTTTTGGTTTAAGCATTAGACACCTTTTTACCTGCACGCTGCCTCCCGCTGTCGTCTGCATATTGTGATCACGACAAACCATGTTCCCGACATCTACAAAGCAATTAGCTACCTGCTGCCACCTACTGACATGGAAGAGTATTACACGGTTACTCTGCCGATCTCTAGACAGCACAGACACTCAACAACTGCACATTTGCGGATTGTAATTACTGGTTTGCAAAAAAATATTTTTAACCCAACTAGGTGAAATTACATAATCTCCCACGGCACACCAGACAATATCTCACGGTACGCTAGTGTGTCGCGCACAGTGGTTGAAAAACACTGCTCTAGTGTTACCCATTACTAATGCAACTTTTTACTCAGTTGACCTTGATATATTTGACCTTTGATCATTCTTCAATTTCCAGGTGACTGGAGGCTCAAGCGGAATTGGGAAATGCATAGCAATGGAGTGCTACAGACAAGGAGCTTTCATTACTTTGGTGGCAAGGGATGAGGTAAATCATCAGTTTTAACTTGCAGGAACTATAACGTGGTGTGGAAGTGGTTGTACTATGCAGTTCGTTACGGTGAAACCTCGATTGACGAACCTTAACAGTTCTTGAGCATAGTTCTTCAACTGAAAAGTTACCATGAATTGATTAACGTGGACCCCGACTTAAACAAGATGAAAAACTTATTCGGGTGTTACCATTTAGTGGTCAATTGTACGGAATATGTAATGTACTGTGCAATCTACTAATAAAAGTCTCAATCAATCAATCAATAGTAGTGAAGCAGAGTTCCCCTTACGAATCAATGTAAACATGAATAATTGGTTCTAGCCTCGACAAAAGTCCCTATTAGTAGTAGTAAAAAAAACTGCACACTTTGAAGACACTAATATATGTGTGTGTATTAGGGTTGTGACGATGCCAATATTTTGGTACCAAAATGTATTCTGATACTTTTCTAAATAAAAGGGGACCACAAAAATGGCATTATTGTCTTTATTTTAACAAAAAAAAATCTTACGATACATTAAACTTATGTTTCTTATTGCAATTTTGTCGTTAAATAAAATAGTGGACGTACGAGACAACTTTTCTTTTATTCGTAAGTAAGCAAACAAAGGCTCCTAATTTAGCTGCTGATGTATGCAGTAACATATTGTGGCATTTTCCATTCTATTATTTTGTCAAAATTATTCAGGACAAGTGGTAGAAAAATGAATTATTAATCCACTTGTTCATTTACTGTTAATATTACCTTCTCTTTTAACATGTTCTATCTACACTTCTGTTAAAATGTAATAATCACTTATGCTTCTGTTGTTTGGATGCTTCACATTAGTTTTGGATGATACCAAGTACAAACCCCGTTTCCATATGAGTTGGGAAATTGTGTTAGATGTAAATATAAATGGAATACAATGATTTGCAAATCCTTTTCAACACATTCAATTGAATGCACTACAAAGACAAAATATTTGATGTTCAAACTCATAAACTTTATTTTTTTGTGCAAATAATAATTAACTTACAATTTCATGGCTGCAACGCGTGCCAAAGTAGTTGGGAAAGAGCATGTTCACCACTGTGTTACATGGCCTTTCCTTTTAACAACACTCAGTAAACTTTTGGGAACTGAGGAGACACATTTTTGAAGCTTTTCAGGTGGAATTCTTTCCCATTCTTGCTTGATGTACAGCTTAAGCTGTTCAACAGTCCGGGGTCTCCGTTGTGGTATTTTAGGCTTCATAATGCGCCACACATTTTCAATGGGAGACAGGTCTGGACTACAGGCAGGCCAGTCTAGTACCCGCACTCTTTTACTATGAAGCCACGTTGATGTAACACGTGGCTTGGCATTGTCTTGCTGAAATAAGCAGGGGCGTCCATGGTAACGTTGCTTGGATGGCAACATATGTTGCTCCAAAACCTGTATGTTCCTTTCAGCATTAATGGCGTCTTCACAGATGTGTAAGTTACCCATGTCTTGGGCACTAATACACCCCCATACCATCACAGATGCTGGCTTTTTAACTTTGCGCCTAGAACAATCCGGATGGTTCTTTTCCTCTTTGGTCCGGAGGACACGACGTCCACAGTTTCCAAAAACAATTTGAAATGTGGACTCGTCAGACCACAGAACACTTTTCCACTTTGTATCAGTCCATCTTGGATGACGGCGTTTCTGGGTGTTGTTGATAAACGGTTTTCGCCTTGCATAGGAGAGTTTTAACTTGCACTTACAGATGTAGCGACCAGCTGTTGTTACTGACAGTGGGTTTCTGAAGTGTTCCTGAGCCCATGTGGTGATATCCTTTACACACTGATGTCGCTTGTTGATGCAGTACAGCCTGAGGGATCGAAGGTCACAGGCTTAGCTGCTTACGTGCAGTGATTTCTCCAGATTCTCTGAACCCTTTGATGATATTATGGACCGTAGATGGTGAAATCCCTAAATCCCTTGCAATAGCTGGTTGAGAAAGGTTTTTCTTAAAACTGTTCAACAATTTGCTCACGCATTTGTTGACAAAGTGGTGACCCTCGCCCCATCCTTGTTTGTGAATGACTGAGCATTTCATGGAATCTACTTTTATACCCAATCATGGCACCCACCTGTTCCCAATTTGCCTGTTCACCTGTGGGATGTTCCAAATAAGTGTTTGATGAGCATTCCTCAACTTTATCAGTATTTATTGCCACCTTTCCCAACTTCTTTGTCACGTGTTGCTTGCATCAAATTCTAAAGTTAATGATTATTTGCAAAAAAAAAAAGTTTATCAGTTTGAACATCAAATATGTTGTCTTTGTAGCATATTCAACTGAATATGGGTTGAAAAGGATTTGCAAATCATTGTATTCCGTTTATATTTACATCTAACACAATTTCCCAACTCATATGGAAACAGGGTTTGTAGTTACAGGGTCATGCAATGGTCATAATTTAAGTTCTCATGTGTCCAGGAACGTATTTCCTGAGTTTATGAACATAATATAAAAAAAATTTAAAACGAAAAAAGATTTTGTGATTAGGGCTGGGCGATATATCGAATATACTCGATATATCGCGGGTTTGTCTCTGTGCGATACAGAAAATGACTATATCGTGATACTCGAGTATGCGTTGTCACGCAGTTGCTTTTAGCTGTGGGCATTACACTACAAGCTCTTCTCACTCTTTCTTGTCTCTCCTTCTCACTGAGACATAAAACGAGCGCACCTTCTTACATACGTCACATACTGTCGCGCGTGCAACATGACACGCCCTCGCGGAGCAGAGAGGTAGCGGCCCTGGGTAACATTAGCTGTGGTGCTAACGGTGCGGTGCGAGTGGTAATACGAGAGAAAGAAGGTGCGAATCTGGTAACAAATAAAGGAAGAATAGAATTAATTCCCAAGAAAAACAGCAGGGGGTCTGGCGATGGTTTGGCTTCAAGCGGAAATATGTCGAACAGACAACCGTAATATGTCAAGTATGAGGCAAAGCGTTGCTACAAAAAGTAGCAGCACTGCTAATGTGTAGCATCATTTGAAAAGTCACCCGCTAGAGAATGAAGAGTGCTTGAAACTCCTCATGTCAACATCTCGGCCGGTGCCACACCCACAAAATGCCCAAGCAACCATTTCCAGATCAACACCGTATGAAACAAATAGTCAACAACAGAAGGAGATAACGTCCGCAGTAACTTACCACATAGCAAAGGACATACACTATTTGATTTCCTATTATGCAGCTCATTTTTATTTGACAGTTATTGAAATATCTTGTGTGACATCATGCACAAAAGTGCACTTTATTTGTTTTAAACTATTGTAGTGGCGTTCTGTACAAAAAGTGCACTTTAATTTAGTGTTGTTTTGATATGTCATCTTAGTGACATCATGCACAAAAGTGCACTCATAGCTTGTTTTAAAATGTCTCTGACAATCTTGCACTTTCTGTTTTGAAATGACATGAATGTTTGTGCCACTGCTTAATAACTGTTTAATACAGTTTTCGTAAAGTGACTTAGTTGTGATTTCCCTCTCTGCATGAAAGATTAAAATGAGCATATATTAATGCAGTATGAAGAAGAATGTTTTAATGTAGACACATAGAATCATCATACTGCTGTGATTATATGCATCAAGTGTTCATTCAAGGCTAAGGCAAAATATCGAGATATATATCGTGTATCGTGACATGGCCTAAAAATATTGAG
Organism: Nerophis lumbriciformis; assembly: GCF_033978685.3. Lineage (NCBI taxonomy): Eukaryota > Metazoa > Chordata > Actinopteri > Syngnathiformes > Syngnathidae > Nerophis > Nerophis lumbriciformis. The sequence continues at coordinate 16,598,175 of NC_084566.2, forward strand.
ATATTAATAAAAGGCCATATCGCCCAGCCCTATTTGTGATGCTAAAAATATCGATGCAATCATAGTAGTATCGACTAGATACACTCCTGTACTTGGTATCATTACAGTGGATGTCAGGTGTAGATCCACCCATTGCATTTGTTTACATTGCTATTGTATCCTCCTACGGTGTGTAGTGAAGCATGTTTAGCTATTCCTCGTCCTGCAGGGATGATACTTGTAAGAAACTTACTTTATTTGTCGCCATGGAGGCGAGGATTAGTGATTTAGAAGTAGTTAAAACACTGTAGACTGTGGCTGGACGTTAGCCGCTAGCTAGCTAGCCATGTCTTAAAGCACCTCTTCCTGAGGGCGTTTCAGTGTTATAGCTTCACATTTATCTTTAGTTTTTAAGCTAAAATGCGTCCGTTCTCCCTTTTCTGTCTACACACTGTGTCTTCTTGTAAGTACTCAGTAATTGTGCGTTGCCAAACATGTTCCTCAGTTCGTAAAACCAGCAATGTCACGACGTGACGACGCGCCGTCAAGCCCGTTAAAAAAAGGGGGGGCGGGGGGGACCGGTACTTTTTAGAGGCGGTATAGTACCAAATATGATTCATTAGTATCTGGCTTCCTCACACCTCCAAAGACATGCACCTGGGGATAGGTTGATTGGCAACACCAAATTGGCCCTTAGTGTGTGAATGTTGTCTGTCTGTCTGTGTTGGCCCTGCAATGAGGTGGCGCCTTGTCCAGGGTGTACCCCACCTTCCGCCCGAATGCAGCTGACATAGGCTCCAGCACCCCCCGCAACCCCGAAAGGGATAAGCGGTAGAAAATGGATGGATGGATGGATAGTATCACGGTACTATACTAGTACCGGTATGCCGTACAACCCTTGTGGGATATGGAAGGTATGGCATAGAGGGGGGTGTACCTGGGACGCTGGGTACACCGTTGAGCCCTCTGGAGACGTTGTGGGCTTCAATCAACGAAACGTCGATGAAGCAGGGTGCCCACCCGATGACCCCAATGACATACTTACCCTCCCTTTCACCACTCCACACCGACTGCTACCGTCAAGATTGTTCCTACTTACCAAAGGGATTGAAACATCTAGTTCTATTTGCTTTACTGTAACAATCTTTTTCTATCTAAACATTACATACAGCAAGCTTAAATGTCAACACACACACACAAAAGTCTTGTTTGTGCGTTCCAGAACGTTAACCATCTTGTTGCTACGATAAAAAACTAAAAAAGTAAAATCATTCAACGTGTGTCAGTGAACATTTGTGGCATTGTCGAACACTCTGGGAGTTTTGGAGCGATAAACAAGCAGTGGCTTTATGTTTTCACTGCTAGCGTTAGCACAAACTTGCAGTGTGAGGCGGTCTTTCATCGGTAGTGCCTTCTCCTTTGCTGTAATTAAGGGCCGCTTGGACTATCTCACCGCAATTAAAGAATTGCTGCTAAACAAAGCCCTTTGCAGATAAAATCCTCAACCTTAAGTTGCCGCACGCCGGGTGATAACTAGCTAAAACGCGAGCTCAAAGAGGTTGTCCAGCAACCCAAAGCTAAACAGCAAGACTGTGAGAGTTTGGACATATTTAAAGCGTTTGTGATCACACAAAGGGATCTCTAAGACAGGCTGACACAGTTCTGACCAGCGCAAGGTACGACAATTGTGGTAATAACACTTCAGAAGTGCCGCTCGCCGTCGAAGCTCCTCGAAGTGGCCTTGCCTGTGTGTACAGGATGTTACGTAGGCAGCCCCCGATGGCCTTAAGCGACATGAAAAATTAATGAAGTGTTCGTATGTTGAGGCATGGTTCGCACACAGAGGCATATTTGGCGCGGTGTAAAGGTTCATAAACTGCAAAAGTGGTACGCCAACTTCATTAAAGTACAGTGTGGCCAAAAAAAAAAAATGTCCTTGGAGAGCCAAGTGTTTTTTGAAGTGGTACTTAGTGACAAAAGTTTGAGAACCACTGGTATAGTTTATTCCGAACATGCTTTGACTAAATTATAATTCTACATGTGCACAAGTCAATATGTCGGAAAAGTTGAAGGGTTTTTCTTAGCCTACGCTCTCTGTCTCCATATTCAGTGATCATTTCCTGTGTTTAACGAATTCACACTTTCAATAACTCACATCTTTACCATTTTGTAAAGGAAAAGAAGCTGGCTGACAGTGTACAATAACTTATGAGATAATAATGCAGGAAAAGACGCTGGTTGCATTCTGCTTTATCCTTGTATCCTGTAAAAATATTGTCTTGTATTTTTATGTTAAAAATCTATACTTTATGGGGGTCTTTATTTTTGCAAATGTAGTTGTATAATGATGTGTAATTGTTAAGTTTTGCATTGTATTGTATGCAGAATATAATATGTTTTCCTTAGAAAATGTTTCCAAAGCACAAATAGTTTGCTCTAAAATGCAGCATACTCTAACCCCTATTGTAAATTTCAGCTCTTCGTCCCTCGCCACATCACGCTTTGTCTATTGCAGATGTTATTTTGAAGCATGATCTACACATTTTTGGCCCTAATTGAAGTTTTTTAAGCATTAACATGGCTAAATGTATTAATATCAATACTACAGTGGTATTTGCCACTTGAGTAGACCAAGCTAATCAAAGCGCGCTGTTCAGTTTCGTAGCCACTGAATGGCTCAGCCTTAGGGCGCATCACTATATTGGATACAAAGAGTGTAAATGTGACCATGGGGGTGTTATTTTATCACTAGTGGGCTCTTATTATGTTAAAAAACACATTTAGAAGGTCATAACCAGGTTTTTCTATGCTCTAGCTATGAAGATATTCAACCTATAATTAATAATTTCTACTTTGCAGATATTAATGTACCACGGTACTAATTAACAGCGATAAACAAGGGTTTTCTGTGACCCTGTGTGTTTTTGGGGCATGGTGTCTATATTTGAGAAATATGTGCACTTTGTTTTTAAATATTGTTTCTATTTTTTCTTTTTCTTTCTTTCTAGACTAAATTGCTTCAAGCCAAAAAAGAAGTCGAGAAATTTGCCATTAATGACAAACAGGTTAGTTGGTTGAAGTTTGTTTCGAACAGGTGTACAATTTCAATATGCTACATCACATTATTTTTCATTTCTCTTAACATGTCCGAAAAGAAATAGGAAGAAGCAAAGCTTAAACAATCCTACCCCTTTTCCACTTCATAGCAATTTCTAACACGTGTTCATTTCCTTTTCTCAATTCGTAATACAATTTACATCTGTGAATTGTAAATACAACACAGTTCTCCTACAGTGATACATAGTTGAGTCAGTTATGATTTACATAATGACAAATACTTTTTTCAGTGAGTTCAAGGCGTTTATCATAATTATTTTTCATTGTACTTTGTAAACACCTGTTGTGGTTTGAGGACTTTGAAACTGCACTTTAAAATACGTACAGTACAGGCCAAAAGTTTGGACACGCCTTCTCATTCAATGCGTTTTCTTTATTTACATTGTAGATTGTCACTGAAGGCATCAAAACTATGAATGAACGAACACATGTGGAGTTATGTACTTAACAAAAAAAGGTGAAATAACTGAAAACATGTTTTTTATTCTAATTTCTTCAAAATAGCCACCTTTTGCTCTGATTACTGCTTTGCACACTCTGCATTCTCTCGGTGTGGTTTTCACTTCACAGGTGTGCTTGAAGCTCATGGAGAGAATGCTAAGAGGGTGCAAAGCAGTAATCAGAGCAAAGGGTGGCTATTTTGAAGAAACTAGAATATAAAACATGTTTTCAGTTATTTCACCTTTTTTTGTTAAGTACATAACTCCACATGTGTTCATTCATAGTTTTGATGCCTTCAGTGACAATCTACAAGGTAAATAGTCATGAAAATAAAGAAAACGCATTGAATGAGGTGTGTCCAAACTTTTGTCCTGTACTGTAGTTGATCTATTTTTTGTTAGTAATAATATGACTTAAAACAGGTGGTGCTCTGCATATCAGTGGATGTTTCCAGTGACTACAGTCAAGTGGAAAGTGTTATTAAACAGGTAACACTACCCTTTAATAGAAGCTTCAAGTCTATTGCAATTGTTTGTAAAATTGTCTTTTGCAGGCTCAAGAGAAGCTGGGTCCTGTTGATATGCTTGTTAATTGTGCCGGATCGTCTTTTTCTGGAAAGTTTGAGGAAGTCGAGGTTGATCGTTTCAAGGTAGGTAACTGAGAATTCAACTGTAATGCGAACGATCTACTCATATCTACAACTGAAATATAAGATACTAGAATACTTTTGCAACTCTGATCCCAACAGAGGCTGATGGAGGTGAACTACTTGGGCAGCGTCTATCCGACGCGTGCCGTCATCACCACCATGAAGGAGCGAAGAATGGGTCGTATCATGTTTGTTTCTTCCCAGGCGGGCCAGATCGGCCTTTTTGGTTACACTGCTTATTCCCCATCTAAGTTTGCCCTGCGCGGGTTAGCCGAGTCGCTGCAGATGGAGGTGAATGGAGGCCCTAATGCGAGTCTCTATGTTTCTATGTATACCCACACGGTTTCATTTTCTTCTGCAAATGTAGCTCAGTGAACCTTGTTCTTTCTTAGATAAAGCCGTACAATATTTACGTGACGGTGGCCTACCCACCAGACACAGACACCCCAGGACTAGCAGAGGAAAACAAGACGAAGGTAAAAGTTGTGCTTCCGCACTATTGTCTATTCTGTTTGTTGTCTTCTCGTTTAATTCTGTCCTTTGGTTGTAGCCGCTGGAAACCAGATTAATCTCTGAAACCTCAGGTGTTTGTCAGCCAGACCAAGTGGCAAAGATTATCGTTCGAGATGCAGTGGTAAGATATAATGCTTAAGCAAATACAATACGCCTCCGTGCTCATTCGTAATTGATTTGGGTTTTGTTTTTTTATAGTGAATGAAAGACAATTTGTCAGTGAATGTTGTCTCCTTTGGTTACCACAGCAGGGAAACTTTAACAGCTCTGTGGGTCCAGATGGGTACATGCTGTCAGCCCTCACCTGTGGGATGTCACCCGTCACCTCCATCACAGAGGGTCTCCAGCAGGTACACACATAAACCCATTCAATATGAATGATTGTCAGGAGTTAACTCTACAGCTTTTGGTAAAAAAATACTACGGCTGTCAAGTGATTAATTTTTTTAATCAGATCAATCACGCTCTTGAATTGTTATTAGTCACATGTTATTACTTGCTTGTTTAATTCAAATTTGCTTAAGAAAAGACCCAGATATTTGGACACAAATGCATTTTAGTCCGAATGTAATCCAGGAACATTTTTCAAAGTTTTACTTAATCATAAGTCATCGATTTGCTCAAAACTTGGTGGCAGTTAGAGTAAGAATCAACTGCACATTTTCAAAGTATTTGCAATAATATGGCAAACAAGGTACAGATGTAGACTTATAGTAAAAACACCCATAAAAATGTTACATAGTGCACCATTCTGCATTTACTCTTCCTTTAACTAGTTTAAACAATCTTATTTACCTTTTCAGATGACCATTTTGATCTCTTTTTTTTGGTACAATTCTATCAGTTGGTGATATGAATGACATCTTCTTGCAGCATTTTGTCTTCACCAATGTTAAGTAGCTTCACTGTTTCTCCTTATTGTAAGTAAATTGGGCGTACCGCCATAAAGAATGTTTTTTTTTTTTTTTACATCAAAACAAATAAAAGTAATGGTAAATGGGTTATACGTGTATAGAGCTTTTCTACCTTCAAGGTATTCAAAGCGGTTTGACACTATTTCCACATTCACACACATATTCACACACTGATGGCGGGAGCTGCCATGCAAGGCCCGAACTACAACCCATCAGGAGCAAGGGTAAAGTGTCTTGCTCAAGGACACAACGGACGTGACTTGGATGGCGGAAGCTGGGATCAAACCTACAACCCTCAAGTTACTACTACCAACCAAACCACGCCGTTTCCTCCAGAAGTCAGACGCTATTTTTAACTTTTATTTACAATCTTATGCACACACTGCACAATTCCAACAGGTTTTACCTCCCACGCAAACACTTGCGTCTTCGTGCTTTCACAGACACACAAAAACACTTCCTCATTCTCCGCCAATCCGTGGCGCTTTCAGGTACAAACAATGTGTTTGTGATCATGGGGAAAATTAACATCAAATCAAAACCACATGAACATAAAACATTACCACCAGCAGGTCGTTACAGTATGAAAATATATATATATATACACTGTACTTATGGGGCAAATGATACAATAAGCAGCAACAATTGCAAAACAATATAAAAAATACTTGATACTAATTAATAAAATATTGTTTTTAAATTGATCTATACATTTTTGGAGCCTTTAAGGAAAATTATATCGTCATAGTGACCTTGCCCCCACCACCACAGGTATCTAAGCCTACTTGAGCTGGCTGTCCATTTAGCTAAGGCAATGTTTAACTTATCTCTGCTACTTTTGTTGACAACTTTGACGCAGGTAAACTCCACCAGCGTTGTCGTTCTCCGCTTGGTCAAGTTGGTGTCGATGTAGCATTCATGCTAGCGGCGCCATCCTGGAGTACGTGCTTTGCCTTACGATGGTATTTTAAACTTATTGTGCGCCGATAAAAAGAAAGTTAGTAGCCACAATGCCAACAAATTTCCTCAGTTTTATCTAAAGTTCCGTAGGAGTGTGTTTTAAAGTGAAATTGGCCTCCTCTCATCACTGATCTTTGCACCGTGTAACAATAGGCGCCGACTTCCAGGTTTACATGTGGTCATAACAAATAGTGTGATTAATCTTTGTTCATTCATGATAACCCGCTAATTTTTTTTAATTCATCAAATGTTAAGTTAAAAGTTAAAGTACCAATGATTGTCACACACACATTAGGTGTGGCGAAATATGTGTTGCCAGTCCTAAAAAAATACATAAATCTTTGATTAGGGTGTAAAAAAACAAGTGTGCAATCTTCTTAACGTGTTCCTGCTGACAATATTGACCAAATAACATTGAAGAGTTGTATAGCTTTGCTACAAGTACGAGGGGTGTAACGGTACACAAAAATTTCGGTTCGGTACGTACCTCGGTTTAGAGGTCACTGTTCGGTTAATTTTCGGTACAGTAAGAATACAACAAAAAATACATTTTTGGGTTATTTGTTTACCAAATTTGCAAAATCTTCCACCAAAAATATTTTATGTGAAGTTGTCGAACTTTGGATAGATCAATAATTCATAATAACATTGCTTTTGATTCAATATTGTTTTGAGCAATGACAGTTTGAAAGAAAAACAGCTTTGTTTTATTAGTCAACATTGCAACTTTTTCTAAATTACATTTAACCGTTAAGCTTTTTTATTTCACTTTTGTTATGTTTTTGTTTATTTTAATAGTATTTTTAGAATGTGCCGTGGGCCTTTAAAACATTAGCTGTGGGCAGCAAATGGCCTCCGGGGCACACTTTTGACACACCTGCTATAGATAATAAAAAATTAAATCTGATAAATCTATGGATAAAAAGCAGAGCCTGGTGACGCATGCGCGTTTATCATAACTCTCTCGCTCTCTGTCTCTGCCCCTCCCTCATGAATGCTGCTGCGTGCACAATTTCCTTCTTAACCCTGAACGTACATTGAAAATACACGCAACCCTAACAAAATGCCGGACATTTGAGGCATTTAAGAAACTCTGCCCTGACAGCTCCGCAAAAGAGGACATGTCCGGTGAAAAGAGGACGTATGGTCAGTCTATCGTAGCCTGTTAGCTGCTAGCATGCCGTGTGTTGTGCCTCGGTGTGCATTACACAACGTGCATTACGCTACTTAATATGTCCGTGTGGAAACTCGTTCGGTACACCTCCGAACCGAACCGACACCCCCGTACCGAAACGGTTCAATACAAATACACGTACCGTTACACCCCTAACAAGTACAATGGAAATTATACTGTAAGTTAGGGCTGCAACTAACAACTATTTTGATGGTCGACTAGTCAACAATTATCTTAACGATTACTCGACTAATTATGGAGCATAAACCCATTCAGTGGCTCTAACTTGCCATCTGCTTTTAAATCTAGCTTAAGATATGTTTGTATTTGCTAACTAACAAAGATGACTAATTCATTCAGAAATATTTATACTGTAACTGTGCTTGCTCATTAGGTAGTTACAAAAAACAAAATAACTAAAACTTTTGTCCATTTAAAAGCAGGGACAGGCCCAGTGCTGACAAAAACTTAATACATTTTTTATTGAAACAAAGGACTGTAAAAACAGCTTTGGTGTTTGCTTTTATTGCTGCTATCCATCCATCCATTTTCTACCGCTTATTCCCTTCAACTTCTAAAAAAAAAAAAATAGAAAAAAAAGCTATTTGTGCACTGTTTAAAAAGCTGCACATTGGTATTTTGTTGATTGACTCCTGGCATTTTTAGCAATCTAATAGATTTGATTAATTCACAACTGTAGGTACATAAGGAGTAAGTAAATACATATTAATTACATAAATAAATAAAGTTCTCCTAAATAATTGATTTAATAAAAAAAAAAGTAAAATAGACTGAGTCACCAATATGTGGGATGTTTTGTTTAGGCACTCAATTCCACGGATAGACTAGTTTGTTATGCATAATTCTTGGCCGGACGATAATCGAGATGGCACATTTTTAAAAATGTTAACCAAAAACCATATCACAGGATCGGTAGGTTGTGAGTTCAAATCCCGGTCGAGTCATACCAAAGACTATAAAAATGGGACCCATTACCTCCCTGCTTGGCACTCACCATCAAGGGTTGGAAGTGGGGGTTAAATCACTAAACATGATTCCCGGGCGTGGCCACCGCTGCTGCCCACTGCTCCCCTCACCTCCCAGGGGGTGAACAAGGGTCAAATGCAGAGGACAAATTTCACCACACCTAGTGTGTGTGTGACAATCATTGGTACTTTTACTTTAACTTAATCCGAAGTTTTGACTGTTCAGTATTTCTTTATTTTATTTGAACCACTTTAGTACGAGCGTCCTCCGCAGTAAACGTTTGTTTGTGGGCTATTGCTTTTGTCAGAGTTACAAACTTCAGCAAAAAATAACCCTGTTATGCATGTCCACAAATGTCTACTGCAGAGGACGCTGGTTCTCAGGAGGATATACAGTGTAAACAATTGGAGGATGCTCGAGGGGATACATTGTGGTCATCTAAAACCACACATTTCTCATTTTCAAAAGAAAAATATTGTGTTTAGTCCTCTTCTGCTTCGATGTCATTGTTTGCCTGAGGAGTACTCTGCTTCCAGTGGATTTTGGAGACTTAGCAACATGTTTACAGTAGAATTTCCACTGATTCAGTAAAGCTACACAGACTGAACAGCAGGGTTGATGTTGGTAAACATTTTGTTAAACCCAACTTTGGAAGAAATCCTGTTTCAGATCTTCTGGTGTTTCCAATGAAGGATTATTGTTTAACTCATCTGACTCTTGCAACACCTTCTCCTTTGTGCAGATTGTCACCATGGGCCTGTTCCGCACCATCGCCCTATTCTACCTGGGAAGTTTTGACAGCATCGTGCGGCGCTGCATGATTCAGAGAGAGCAGTCCAAGGCAGCCGACAAGAGAGAGTAACCCCTTTCGAACCAGCCCAGGACAGCAGCTATCCACTATCCATCTTCGTGTGTGTGTCCCCTCTCCCACCATGACGTTTCTTGTCATGGGAGCAGCCTTACTTTCCCACAGGTGTGTTTATTTGTAATGAAGGGAGGTGATCGTACACATTAGCAGGCCTCCTCTCACAGGAAAAGCAATATCCTGTCGGACCGGTTGTGCCAAATATGGCCAGAAATTCCCTCCCTCGGGAGCTGTAGTCATAACAAGACAGGTGAGTAAGTCACCTTTTTGTCCTAACCTTGCATGCATCAGAAAATCATGTTATTATAAATGTATAGTTTCACAGAATAGGAAGCGTCCGCAACCTTTTTCCAAGTCTTTGCAGGCAAAGACCACTCCTAATAACGTGGTTTTGTTTTTGTGCGCGCACATCTCTTCTGTGGTGTAACTCGCGTGTTTTATTTTTAATACAAATATAATTTTAGTAAGAAAGAAGGAGAGAGTTTTAACCATGATTCCACCAGGCAGTTCAGTTCTTCGCCATGGTAACAAATTGGCTGAGCTGAGTGTTTCCATATCAGTGCTGTTGCCACTTGAACAAAAAGGGTACCCAACAGGGGTATGGTTGCTTTTTAAATTGCAAAAAAGGACATTCCATAACCGCTTGGTGGAAACAGGACGCTTAAGTGTTCCCATGTGTGCTATGACTGAGCCAGCCGTTGGCGAGAGAAAAGCCATTTACCATCTCGTTCCATTACATCCCTCTTTATTTAACCAGGTACTATTATTTCAAGCAGTCATGTGACTGGAAGCTCAGGTGACTGTTACTGTTCACCTCAACTATATGGTAAATATTGTCTTTTGCTTATTCTCTCTACATAAGGAGGCGTACATGCAGTTTTTTATGTGTCATTGCAAATATTCCACCATGCCAGTGTCGATCAGCGTTGACCTAAATCAGGGCAGAGACTCGCTGGTCGAGTAATGCCCCAGTAGGTCCAGTGAGGGCGCTAGAGATTTGTTTTACATGCAAACCCTGCACAAAAGCTCCTCAATTATCACATTTCCCTTGGAAATAGCATCAAGCTTTGCCTAATAGTGTTTACCTTAGAGGAAAAAAAGTACAACATAAAGTTGTGTGAGCCGGTGAGAATGTACTTTCCATAGGGTTGTTTTTTTTTAATTACGCCGATATCTGCCAAAATGTGTTAAGACAATTATTTTTTAAAGATTTTTGTGGCCGCTGCATGGCGAGCCGTTCTAAGCCTTAAGACGTGACTACTGATCAAACGACAGGAGAGTGTGGACTGACACGTGTGTATAGTTTATCAGTTATATCACATTTTCACTGTAAACCGCCAACTTTTCTTGTCTGTGTGTGACTAGTTTGTCAATAGAAGGGAAAAAAAAAAAGAAGCCTTAGAGGAACTCGAAAAATGAGAGTGAGAAACTATGACTCGTGTGTGACGATGTTCTCATTTGATTTTGGCTTCAAGGCGCGCAAAGCTTCAGTCACGTGTTGCTTTCAAACTCTTTCATTGTCTGGATGTAGCGACACTGTAGGTGATAGAACATGTAGCTTGTCATTTTAACACTGTTAAGCTATGCAAAGCTAAGCCTGCGCCTACAATGTGTTTGAGCATTTACAGTTAGGATTAATAACAGGCTGGTTGCCACCATTAACAAAACAGCTCTTACTTTCAAGTATTTGTTTTTCTTTATTTCCTGTCGAAACTTTTACCCCCTTTCACCTAGTGTGCCATGGAAATCAAACTGTCAGAAATATGGAACATGTGTCTTGTCTTTATTCTGACATGTTGAACTGAATAAATACATGTGACGAAATTTGAACGCATGTTTGATTTCTGTTTTTTTTGCTCATATTGTATAACAATTTTTTTATACTGCTTCTGACCTGCCTGTAGTCATAGTAGCTCAGAGCTTCTCAATTAGTTTTTGGAATACGACTGAGAATATGATATGTATTTATCTGTACAAAACACTCTTGAGTTGCTGGCACCAGCACCCACAAGCCACCCAACTGATTTCTATTTATTGTTTCTAATTATTGTTTTCTGTCACGCCTCCTCCACGACACAAAAATGTCCAAACAACTCCTGAATTGAAATCCTTACCTCACAATTTTTACTTAGATCCTCATTACTGGCACCTTCCCAGTTAAAGCACTTTTAAACGTGTTTAAATTCCAGTTTCAAGGCCATTTAAAATGGTTAAAATATACTATAAGGTAGTGGTTCTCTAACCTTTTTCACCAAATACCACCTCAGAAAACACTTAGCTCTCCCAAGTAACACCATAATGACCAACAATAAAATACAGTAGTGTTGTAAGTAATCATTAAAAACGGCAGAGGTTTTATTTAACAAGCATATCGGTAGGTTGTGAGTTCAAACACCGGCCGAGTCATACCAAAGACTATAAAAATGGGACCTATTACCTCCCTGCTTGGCACTCAGCATCAAGGGTTGGAATTGGGGGTTAAACCACCAAAAATGATTCCCGGGTGCGGCCACCGCTGCTGCTCACTACTCCCCTCATTTCCAAAGGGGTGATCAAGGGTGATGGGTCAAATGCAGATAATTTCGCCACACCTAGTGTGTGTGACAATCATTGGTACTTTAACTTTAATATTTAGGCCACTGTAACATTACACAATTTGAATATGTAATTGATTCCTTGGCGTACCACTAGATGGAGCCTGCGTACCATTAGGGGTACTCGTACCACAGTTTGAGAATCCCTGCTATAAGCTCTGCTTCTGTCTGTGGAACTGTAAACATGAGATGTGTTTGACAATATGGGATTTTATATTTTTTTCTTTTTTAGTATAATATGGGATTTAAAATGTTCCACATCCAGTACATGAAGATGAACTATTGCTGGGCCCCATCACAACCTTGCAGACATGATGCCAAGCAGCTGAAGGGAGGAAGCCTCTTAATTATCCTAATTAAGCTTAGCTTACGTGCATCCATTACACAGATGGCTTACATGGCTGATTCTTTCTCTTTTTTTTTTTACAACTATGCAATGATTTTCCCCCTTCTCTTGCAGTTCCTAATGTGCACTTGGAGGCTCCAGAGCGCAGCCAAAGGGTGCACTTTGCGTACATGACGTCAAGAATAGCTCACGAAGCACAGAGGAGGCGGCTTTTGAGGAAGTGGACTCCCAGTCCGATCGCGTCTGGCTCTTACGCCGACGGTTTGCGGCGTTGCAACTTTGCGCCCCAATTCCACCTCCAAACCCTCCCCACACCTCTTCTTCCACGTCTGGGTGATGCGTACCGGGAATATATCCGCACTCCCTCCAGCCTCTTCCGCGTATTGGATTTACAGGCGAACCTGGGCGCTGAAGGCAGCGTTTTGGGAGACTTTTACGACCTGCTCCTGCGTGGGATTTCGGCGTTGAGTGGGTTCGGTTTCGATGCAGCCCACTTTTGGACGAGGCCGTGCAGAGAAGCGCGCATACGGACGCACCATGCATTTGGTTTAAGAGCCCATCTGATCCAGTCCAAAGTGCCAAATTAAGCCCAGATGGCGAACGAGTGTAACCGCACCATCGTGGAAAATTACATCTGCCATAAACTCTCCAAACGCGGCTACGAGTGGGGGTTCGGCGCCTCCCGGGAGGACGATGTTGCTATTAACGGGCCACTAGTTGCCCCCTCGCCGACTTTGGTGCACCGGTGCCGCGAAGCCAGCGCCGGGCCCGACGGCGACGGCACCCAGAGCCTCTGCAAGCGAAGCCCCGGCTCGGAGCCGGAGCAGCTCGCCGCCATCCACCGGGTCCTCCGCGAGGCCGGGGACGAACTTGAGAGACTTTACCAGCCGGACTTCACCGAGATGTCGCGGCAGCTCTATCTGTCCTCCACCACGGCCCAGCGGAGGTTCGCCGAGGTGATCGACGAACTGTTCCGGGACGGCGTCAACTGGGGCCGGATCATCGCCTTCTTCGAGTTCGGGGGCACCGTGTGCGTGGAGTGCGCCACCAAGGAGGAGATGACGTCGCAGGTGGACAACATCGCCGAGTGGATGACGGAGTATTTGAACGCATCCCTCAACAGCTGGATACAAGACAACGGGGGCTGGGTAGGTGGCATTCGGTTATAGTTGTTCGCTAATATGTGATAAATCCACGGGCTGTGCTTTGTGTGTGACTTCAGATCTAAACATGACCTGAAAGAGCACATTAAATCACATTTGCACATCAACCGAAAGCTTTAGATGTTCCCATTACGCACGAAGGCACAGGATGGGCGGCCTTCACCCGTACGCTACTGTGATTGGTTGTTGACGTTGGCTGTCAAATATCTCTGGCCAATCAGAGAGCGAGAGCTGTGTCACACCTCCCGACGCTCTAGCATAAGCCCCGCCCTCTCTGGCAGTCACGCATCTGTCAGCGCTGCACTGTCGTGACACTAAAATGCTCTGCTTCAAATCTGTTTGTCCCCTTTCGCCTACAAATTTTGAATGTTATGTTTACATGTAACATTTGGAAGACAATATGCGGCATTGGCTTGTTGCCAGGGCAATTACTTTGACATTCAAGTATATTACCGTGTCGTCCAATGAGACTTCATGGCTGTTTCATCTCAAACTTTCCATTACCATAAGCGCCAGCCTGTGCCACAAAAATGACACAATACGGCACTTGTGTGGTCCACTAAACAACTTTCAAAATAACAGTGTGTCCCCACACTATCCTTTTTTGGGTTTAAACTTAAGTTTCTTGGAAATCAGTTTTTGTGGAACCCCGCTGTCTTGTTTACAGATTTACTATATCAAAGGTCATTGAGACCAGTAAAGATCAAAGTAACAAACTTAGCACCATGTTAGAATAACAGAGCCAAAAAATAGGCAAGCTCAAACAAATCCGCAAAAACACTGATAATAATGTGCATGTCGGGACAGTAGTTGGCGATGTCTCGCTTATTAGTCTTGTCTTGCAAAAGAGTTATAAGCAGGGACTTAGCACTAAATTCATCTCAACATCCGGCTTTGGTGAGCAAATTGTTTTTACGGTGGCCGAAATTTCGATACATTACTGGTCAATAGTGCGCAAATAGGACATAGAAATATACACACATACGTGCATATACCCATTACCTCCCTGCTTGGCACTCAGCATCAAGGGTTGGAATTGGGGGTTAAATCCCCAAAAATTATTCCCGGGTGCAGCGCCGCTGCTGCCCACTGCTCCCCTCACCTCCCAGGGGTGATCAAGGGGATGGGTCAAATGCAGAGGACAAATTTCACCACACCTAGTGTGTGACAATCATTGGTACTTTAACTTAACTTTAACTTTACACATACAAACTGTAGCACGCAAAAAAGTACATTTAATTAAAAAAAACCGTTATTATGGTCTTACCTTTACTTATAAATTAAGTCCATGCGCCGCTTCTTCTGTACAAAAGCATCGATAACTTGTTTATCTTTCTTCAGTTTTAAAAGTCTCTCTGTCTCGATGGAGATCTTCCTTTAATTATTACCTCCTGCTTCGATTGAAAGTCCAGTTTAGAAAACTGTTTTATTTTAGATATGTAATCCTCCATGTTAAAAGTCCAGGCGAGAGGGAAAAAAAGATCGCTAACTGTTGCTGCTTGTTGTCACTTCTTCTGCAGCCGAGTAGTCGCAAAAATGTTCCCTGGGATCACTAGCGCCCTCTACCACCATGATTACTGCGAACTTCAGCCAGTGCATCTTCGCAGCCGTTTTATGATTGCTCAGCACAAGAAATACGTTATAGACATACAGTTGTATACACTGTGCATTATATACCTCAGCTAACTAAACTATGGAAATGTATAATATAATTTATATAGCAATACGGTCTCACTGCACAGCAGGCCAGCAGTTAGCCGAGTCATTGCGCAATCCATGGTGAGGCTCAACTGGCTGCTGATCACCGCAAGTCTCTTCTCAGTATTTGAACGGCAAATGTGAAAATTCAGCGATTTTGAATAAAAATAATCTAAAACTTTATAGTATAATCACTGGATACATATAACAATTTTATAATTTTTTTTTCTTTCCATGATGGCACGTGAGGCCTCGCCTCACCTGCCTCCCCTGACTGCACGTCACTGATAGATATATATATATATATATATATATATATATATATATATATATATATATATATATATATGTATGTATGTATGTATAAGTAAATATATATGTATATATGTGTGTATATATATATATATATATATATATATATATATATATATGTATGTATGTATAAGTAAATATATATGTATATATGTGTGTGTGTATATATATATATATATATATATATATATATATATATATATGTATGTATAAGTAAATATATATGTATATATGTGTATATATAAATGTGTATATATATATATATATATATATATATATATATATACACACACACACACACATGTATGTATGTATATATATATATATATATATATATATATATACACATTTATATATACACATATATACATATATATTTACTTATACATACATACATATATATATATATATATATATATATATATATATATATATATATATATATATATATATATATATATATATATATATATATATATATATAAATGCCAACAAATTAAAAAGTGGATAAAATATAATGTTAAATAACCGTCTAACCTGTCAGTCACTAAATCTGTCAAATTTTCCTTTGCGTCAAAGTGTAGCATAGAGGTTATATGATACACACATGATTATCATCAGTGGATAACACAAATCATAATAATACATCATTGGAATTATATTATTTTTAGTGCATCTCCTGGGAATTAAGTTTCCCCCTGTCTTTAAAACCTAGTGCAGACTCAGTTTTGAACTTTAAAACAGAGGGTCTTTGAACACACAAGAGTTATGTGCAATGAGATGCAAAAGTGACTCTTGTACATAACTGTCTGCTATTCAACCACAGGTAGATTTATTATATTTTTACCTTTCTTCTATCACGTCTCGTTTCAAAATGTTGGCGCTGAGCTTTGGCACCGTTATGACGTCCGCATTTTTCTAGTTGTGCTAGCTCAATATGAGTCCAAAGAAAGCAATGGACAAGCCATGTGTGGTTTGAAACATTCAGGAAGTTTCCACAGTAATGTCGACACTACCCCCCAGCCCTCGACCTTCCCACTTTAACCGTCAAGGTAAAGTGGATGTTATTTTTTATTCTCAATCCTTGCAGTGACCTGGCTGTTAAGATTGAAGTGTTTTGAAATATTAAACAGTACAGTACTGTATAGCACTTGAAACTGTGTTCAAAGTGTACACACTTTATTAAAATATGGTCAAGGCTCGAACCCGTTTGTCATGTTTACATTGTTTCTAATGGACACATGTTCAATGTACAAACTTTTGTCTTTACGAATCCTGTTGAAGAACCAATTGAGTTTGTAAATCAAGGTTCTACCGTAATTTGCCAAGTTGTAAAAAGTAGTGACTGCTCCCAGTCTGTAAGTTGAAGTTAAAGTACCAATGATTGTCACACACACACTAGGTGTGGTGAAATGTGTCCTCTGCATTTGATCCATCCCTTTGTTCACCCCCTGGGAGGTGAGGGGAGCAGTGGGCAGCAGCGGTGCCGCGCCCGGGAATCATTTTTGGTGATTTAACCCCCAATTCCAACCCTTGATGCTCAGTGCCAAGCAGGGAGGTAATGGGTCCCATTTTTATAGTCTTTGGTATGACTCGGCCGGGATTTGAACTCACAACCAACCGATCTCAGGGCGGACACTCTGAGTACCACCCTTGTGACAAGCTCCGATGAACTTATTATGCTGGGAAAAACTGCAATGCGGCCCCGCTTTTCAAGGGAGGGGCTCATACTCTGCTTCAGAATGTCACTGGACATGTTGGAATGTTTAAAATTGCCCTGCAGCACTCATGCAGCCCGAGACAACGACGCTATACCGCCACACGATTATCTTGCTACTGACTTGTGTTGCCAGCTAGTGTTTAGACCAGATCTGGGCAAAATACGGCCCGCGGGCCACATGCGGCCCATTAAGATTTTCAATCCGGCCCACAGGACGTTCTACATAATCTTTTTTAACATCAAAATTGTAGCCGCCATTATGATGTACAGTGCTGTTTTTAAATGACCGTAAATTTTGAACTATGGAAAGTATTTCAATGGTTATAATCTGCCCTTCTGAGTGTTATAGGAGTTATTACGGTAATCTATGTCACAGCAGCTCAGACGAGGAACAAAGCAGAGTGGGCAGGGTTTGTTTTCAGAGCAGCCAGCCCCAAACGCATGTGTCAGGAACAGAGACATTTTTACAACAAATGTCTGCATAATAGTGATAATATATCATATCGTTGGTGTTTATTACTCTTTGCATTCATATTCTGCTGTTTGTTACATTTTTGGTTGTGTTTTGCTTGATTGTAAAATATACACAACTATCGAGGAGCTGGTCTGAGCAGTAAAAGAGGAGTGATGTTCATATGTTGTTAATATTCAGTGTTTTATTGTTAAAATGTAAATCCCACTTTCTTTATTTTAATGTACATTTTGGGTGTCCCATTCAGTAAAAAACTGTAAAATTCCGTTTCCGTTTTTCTCAGGTGGTCTGTCATAACTTTTTTAGAGCTCTATCGGACATTGTGACGTTTGGTATTAGTGTTCCTGAAAATAAGGGACCCACACACACATACTGTACAGCAGATTTTTACAGCTAAAGGTGTATATATCATTTATACACATACACATTGGCCCCCCCCAGACACATTTTTTCTCTCAATGTGTCCCCCCAAGTCAAAATATTTTCCCAGCTCTGGTTTTGACAATAATGACTGTCTGTTGTGCCACTTTCAGTGGAAAGTAAACCGAATACAAGCTGTACACTGACTACTTATAATTTTCATTACTATTGTCCCTTGATGATGATAAAAAAACATGAGCGGCTTGCTCACTGTGCAGTCAGTCTACAAGCGACTTTCTTTCCATGGGAGTGTGTGCTGCAGTAAAGTGTGACGCATGAGGTTGGCTGCTTGAGATGGCAGCACGGAGAAAAATGATTGAATTCATGCATTTTGGCCTCCAGGCAGAGAGGCCTTGACACGTTAGCTTCAGGTGCTAACAACCAGTGACCTACCTTGGGCAGGGAAATAACACGGCGGAGTCTTAACCAGCGACCATCCTTCCCAGCATGGAACATATCAGACGATTAGCATCTTCATTAGCGGATGTGCCTTTAATGAGAACATCACATTTGTGCTTATTTTTGGCCTGCAGGGATCAGACTTTGGAGTGTTAAGGGTGTGTTGGGGAGGGGTCATCAATGATTCATACAGAGGATTCCATCTCACCGTTTAACATTCCCCTTGAGTGTGTGTTTCTTCATGAGGTTGCGCTACATATCAAAGGCGGCTAGGCCCTCCAGGAGCGCTAATCCTGCACCGCGCTACCGTCTTCCGCTCGTCTTAGTCGGAACACTTGAGTGTGCTTTCTGGTGCCAGGATTCAGGCTGCGGCGCCGAACGTCTCTGGAGCCTACGGTGCAATAATGTAGGTCATCTTCCAGCGTCTGGGAGGGGACGACGCTGTAAAGACAAGAGGAGGAGGCAGAGCATCCGTTGGTTTATCGGTCTCAGTTTGGCTGGATGATGCGTTTGAAACGGGTCACATTACCAAACATTTCAGCG
The DNA here is from genome assembly GCF_033978685.3 of Nerophis lumbriciformis. NCBI lineage: Eukaryota > Metazoa > Chordata > Actinopteri > Syngnathiformes > Syngnathidae > Nerophis > Nerophis lumbriciformis. Next base: position 16,617,441 of record NC_084566.2, read on the forward strand.
TGTAACACGTCTCAGCTGTTTGTTACGGAATACGACTAGTCCTGTTCGGGGTCACGGCCGGCGCTCGAGCAAAGCTGGTCAACTGTACGTGCACGTGAATGACTTCAGACGTCATAACTTGGGAATTTTGCGGTACTTTCTTGAAGAGGACCGATGAAGAATTTAGTCTTTTCTCAATTGGATAAATGTTGTCACAATGTTGGATATTTGTGTTAAACAATGCAAAAGTGTCAAATGATAAACTTGCATGCAGTTTTGGATGCCTCTTTTCATAGGGTTTTGCAGTCTGGCCTTGTTGTGATGTCAAAGGGGTACACAGGATGTACTTATTTGGACATTAAGTCAAGCTATTAGCCAGAGGTGGAGGAGCTCTGAATGAGGCCTGCTGAGTTTGAGGAATCGCACAGAAAAAAAGAGCAGATAAATACATATATTTATATATATATATATATATATATATATATATATACATACATATATATATATATATATATATATATATATATATATATACATACATACATACATACATACATACATACAGGTAAAAGCCAGTAAATTAGAATATTTTGAAAAACTTGATTTATTTCAGTAATTGCATTCAAAAGGTGTAACTTGTACATTATATTTATTCATTGCACACAGACTGATGCATTCAAATGTTTATTTCATTTAATTTTGATGATTTGAAGTGGCAACAAATGAAAATCCAAAAATCCGTGTGTCACAAAATTAGAATATTACTTAAGGCTAATACAAAAAAGGGATTTTTAGAAATGTTGGCCAACTGAAAAGTATGAAAATGAAAAATATGAGCATGTACAATACTCAATACTTGGTTGGAGCTCCTTTTGCCTCAATTACTGCGTTAATGTGGCGTGGCATGAAGTCGATGAGTTTCTGGCACTGCTCAGGTGTTATGAGAGCCCAGGTTGCTCTGATAGTGGCCTTCAACTCTTCTGCGTTTTTGGGTCTGGCATTCTGCATCTTCCTTTTCACAATACCCCACAGATTTTCTATGGGGCTAAGGTCAGGGGAGTTGGCGGGCCAATTTAGAACAGAAATACCATGGTCCGTAAACCAGGCACGGGTAGATTTTGCGCTGTGTGCAGGCGCCAAGTCCTGTTGGAACTTGAAATCTCCATCTCCATAGAGCAGGTCAGCAGCAGGAAGCATGAAGTGCTCTAAAACTTGCTGGTAGACGGCTGCGTTGACCCTGGATCTCAGGAAACAGAGTGGACCGACACCAGCAGATGACATGGCACCCCAAACCATCACTGATGGTGGAAACTTTACACTAGACTTCAGGCAACGTGGATCCTGTGCCTCTCCTGTCTTCCTCCAGACTCTGGGACCTCGATTTCCAAAGGAAATGCAAAATTTGCATGGTTGGGTGATGGTTTGGGGTGCCATGTCATCTGCTGGTGTCGGTCCACTCTGTTTCCTGAGATCCAGGGTCAACGCAGCCGTCTACCAGCAAGTTTTAGAGCACTTCATGCTTCCTGCTGCTGACCTGCTCTATGGAGATGGAGATTTCAAGTTCCAACAGGACTTGGCGCCTGCACACAGCGCAAAATCTACCCGTGCCTGGTTTACGGACCATGGTATTTCTGTTCTAAATTGGCCCGCCAACTCCCCTGACCTTAGCCCCATAGAAAATCTGTGGGGTATTGTGAAAAGGAAGATGCAGAATGCCAGACCCAAAAACGCAGAAGAGTTGAAGGCCACTATCAGAGCAACCTGGGCTCTCATAACACCTGAGCAGTGCCAGAAACTCATCGACTCCATGCCACGCCGCATTAACGCAGTAATTGAGGCAAAAGGAGCTCCAACCAAGTATTGAGTATTGTACATGCTCATATTTTTCATTTTCATACTTTTCAGTTGGCCAACATTTCTAAAAATCCCTTTTTTGTATTAGCCTTAAGTAATATTCTAATTTTGTGACACACGGAATTTTGGATTTTCATTTGTTGCCACTTCAAATCATCAAAATTAAATGAAATAAACATTTGAATGCATCAGTCTGTGTGCAATGAATAAATATAATGTACAAGTTACACCTTTTGAATGCAATTACTGAAATAAATCAAGTTTTTCAAAATATTCTAATTTACTGGCTTTTACCTGTATATACACACACACACATATCCCGGCTTCTTTTTTCCTACGCTTTGAACTCCGCGGCTAATAAATGGACTTCTCCTAATAAATGGTCATCATGTTTTGAATTCAACAAATACTTTTTAACAGATACTGAAAAAGTGTGTTATTGTTTGTGCTATGGTGACATCTTTTGCACAAGTTCGGGGTGAACGTCTACAGTATTTTTTTCTGTTTGTGCTTTCAACGGGAAGTACAAATGCCGTTCCGTCTTCTAGTCATCCTTAGTGTTTCAACTCTTATGGATTCTTCACTCATTACTCCAAGCAACGTTTGCAAATTTTACAATATAACTAAAGCAATTTATAGTTACTAAGCCGTCCTATTTGTGATGTCTGTAGGAGTATTTTCGTGCATATTTGTACGTGCTCTTGTAATGTAATCAAGCTATCGTCGTTAGTATTAGCTATAATGCTGGCACGTTTACGAGTGTCTGTGACTGTGTTAATATTATTAACGTACAATGGCGTTTTTTGTATTGTTTCAGTTTCGTAAATTCAACAAAACGTCACCGTGGAGTTATTGAGTCTGTTTAGCTAATTGGAGAGCTAGCTTTCACAGCTAGTGGGTCCATGACGATGACTTCTGTTTTGTTTGATCAGCCGTTTTTTACTGCCATGTGACAGGCACCGTTTGGAAACAATTAAGGTATGTAAATAAACATTTACAAAACCGTTCTGTGTAAACAACTCATTTTACAACGTTTATACCTGCGGCTTTTAATCCGGTGGAGCTAATATATGGAAAAATATTTTTTTCTTCCAAAATGTTATCGGATGCAGTTTATATACCGATGCGCTCTATAGTCTAGAACAGGGGTCCCTAAACTTTTTTACTCGGGGGCTGCATTGGGTTAAAAAAATTTGGCCGGGGGCTGGGTTGTGTATATATATATATATATATATATATATATATATATATATATATATATATGTATATTTATTCAGAGTGCGATGATGTCACAATATCGATGGGAAAATGCATTTTTAGACAATTTGATTTGCCTGAGCGGCTAGGAGACACCGAGAGTAACAAGCGGTAGAAAAAGGATTAGAAAGGAAAGATTAGAGAAAAAAATAAATATATATATATATATATATATATATATATATATATATATATATATATATATATATATATTTTATTTATTTATTTATTTATTTTTTATTTTTTTTACTTGGGACTTCCCGCTGGACGGATTTTGGATGCTGGCGGGCTGTAGTTCGGGGACCCCTGGTCTAGAAAATATTATTGTATTATTGTCATATAATCTTGCCATGTGCAGAAAAATACCGACATGCAAAGTGCAGTGAGATACTTTTTTAAATGCAGCTCTGTATCGGAAAGTGTGCGGGTATACCTAATGTTGTGACCAAGTGAATCTATATAATGTTTATAAAGTTTGTTTTCCGCCGTCTCTGGGAAAAAAAATAGCGGTAATAGTAATTTTCAAGATATATTTTTTTCCACAAGATATATTATGATAATTTTGGAGAGGTTTGGGCAAGGTTTCATTTGCAACCTGGGAAAACCTACACAAACGAACATCTTGCAAAGAGACTTAAACGTGTATACAACATTTACACCAAACAATGAGGTGGTGACTTGTCCAGAGGATAGGCTCTAGCCCCCCTGTTACCCTGAGAGGGACAAGCGGTAGAAAATGGATGGATGGATTACCAATATATATAGTATAGGCCAAAAGTTTGGACACACCTACTCATTCAATGCATTTTCTGTACTTTCATGACTATTTACATTGTAGATTGTCACCGAAGGCTTCAAAACTATGAATGAACACATGTGGAGTTATGTACTTAACAGAAAAAAGTGAAATAACTGAAAACATGTTTCATATTCTAGTTTCTTCAAAATAGCCACCCTTTGCTCTGGTTACTGCTTTGCACACTCTTGGCATTCTCTTGATGAGCTTCAAGAGGTAGGCACCTGAAATGGTTTTCACTTCACAGGTGTCATAGTTTTGATGCCTTCAGTGACAATCTACAATGTAAATAGTCATGAAAATAAAAACGCATTGAAATGAGAAGGTGTGTCCAAACTTTTGGCCTGTACTGTATCTAAACCCAAAGGAAGAGTTTTAAATGCAGATTCAAATCATCACAGCTCCCCTGTCACAAAGACCATGTGTTTACGTTATGACCTTATTTATGATCTTAGTCATTTGGCTAGTTGCTGATGAAGTGGCCGATGAGTATGTTTTTAAATCCAGCATTTAAACTCAACATTACTTCCTTATTGCAAATTGTGCCATTGCATATGAGTTGACCCCTATTTTAATCTTTAATCTGCTTTCAGTGGATTATTTGAGTGAAAAGTGGACCACATTTGCCCCCCTTGGACTGATTCCATTAATTTATTTTGGTACTTTATGCACCATCTGCCAAGTGGTTTGTGTGGAAATTGTGTTAAATGTCCCTTCTCAATGCAATAAACATTGTCCTGGCTATGAAGACAAAAAGGTGAGGACCAATTAACCTGTTGGGACATTTATCATTCATCCCAGCAAGGGAAGGAATGAGTTAATGCACCTGAGCGCCTTTTTTAACGGACTGGGATCGGGTTGCCAAAAGGAATGCAGCAAGCCGCCAGGTGGTCTGTTTCTGCGTGCATGGGAGGTAATGCACGTTGATGCCAGTTGACAGGTGAGACTTGGGCATCTGGACAGACAAACCCTGCCCACCGCCACCGCCTTGCCTCCCCTGAGGGGGCTGAGTGGATTTGGGGGCTGTGCGAGGAAGTCGTTAATCTCCATTGAGGTGACATGTTGAGTGGCCAACAAAAGGAAGCGCATCCAAACACTCGCATGAGAGCAAAAATAAAAACGTCACTTATCTCCAATTTATGTCTCCGCCGTTGACCGTTTAACGCGTCATTTCGGCTTGCATCAGCTTAAAAAAGAAAGTGAAAGTAGAGGACGTTTTAGGTAAAGACTGATGCTTACAGTTACACTGAGGGCCACATCGCAGTTATGGCTACCTTAAGAGGGCCGCTGGTAACCATATGTAATTTATGAATATAAATGTATAAGAATTCACCTCATGATATTAAAAAAATAATTGATGTGCCTTTGATTATTATATTTGTATTACATACACTGTACAAAAAAAAATGTCAGTTAAAAAAAACAACCAAAACTGGCAGCTGAGTCGACTCAACTTCACCGTAAAATTTACAATGTTTTTTTTACAGCATATTACTGTAAATGCAAAAACGGTATGTTTTTTTTTTTACTGTAAAATCTATTGTCATGTCTACAGTATACAATTTGATGAATAACTTGCATTGATATAACTCAAGCAAATATTTATTTTAATTTTAAAAAGTTAGAAATTAATGATAGAATTATATTCGTTGCATTATTAGATAATAAAGTTTAAAATATACTCAATAGCATGCAATACGTCTATGTCTGTCACAATGAAAATATTACATTTAGTAAATCATAAAATGCTTTATTGACTCATTTCAGGGCTTTCGCGGGCTGCTTTAAATGATGTGGCGGGCCAAATCTGGACCCCAGGCTTTGAGTTTGACACCTGTGCTGTAAGCCATGCCTGTCAGGTTTAAACAACGTACTATCGCACAGCCACACTAGCCGGCATCCATCACTAGGGATGGGCACCAAATTGAATCCAAGTCCATCGGTACGGCCGGATATCAACTCACATAAAATCAAGCAGCACCGTATTTCGATACCTTTGTTGCACGTGACACGTCTAGTCGCAAACTCGGCACTTCAACAAATAAATCCTCGCTTTTGCACACAAGGTACAGTCACCAAATGTTAGAAACATTTAATTTCTTATTTACATGGATTTCATTTGACATTGTTTTCTGCATGTAAAACTATAATTATTTTATGAAATGTGTTTTGTGTTCATATTTGTGTGTCGGGAACAGATCTACATTATTTCTTTTTGGAAAAATTGCTTCGGTTTACGTACGATTCTGTTTTTGTTGGACATTTTGGAACGGATTATTCCCGAAGACTGAGGTCTTCCTGTATTGTCATCAGGATTTATGGGCAAAGTTTCTTACCACCTTGGCACAAGTCATCAATACTATCATAATATTATAGTTTTTTTCATATTGGCTTCATGACAATAATTTCAGGCAGGTCTGTACTTCTTGCCAACTGGCGCCATGTTTACACCCACAGAAACCTTTCTTTCCTGCGGGCCGTACCTCTGCGGACAGGCCTGACATAAAGAGTTGCTTTCAAGGAGTGAGGAGATGTGAAGTCCCCCTGAGATGCTCCCAGCACAAAGAGGCTTGTTCCAAACATTCTTGTCTGAGGAATCCAGCAGCAGGAAGAGGGAGGCGGGGTAACTTCGCAGTGTAGACCACAGAGGCTCTGGCAGTCCATTTTGGGTCCTAAAACAGTGAAACCAGTTGGATCATTTTGTCTCTGCTCAGGTTTTTGGTCCTGGTTTACAAATATGTTCCTTTCCGAAGAAATAATGTGAGTGGGACTCACCAAGAGGCATGATTATTTGCACCTGGAACCTAATCAACAGTGTGCCATCTGCTCCTGATTAGCATAGGCAACGCCCTCGTTTCCATATGAGGAAGCAAAATAAGTAAAATGTGTAAAAATGAATTTCGTATTGTTATGTGCACACCGTCTCTTATAAACCACGTTCGTTTAAGTTCTTTAGAACGTTTTTTGAATACCTACTGCAAAACGCTTGTCAAAGATCCTCTATATCAGGGATCCTCAAACTGTGGTACGCGTACCACTAGTGGAGTCTGTAAAATATGTAATGTACCGTATTTTTCGGAAATCGTTTCATTTTCTCAGAAATCGACAGTGCGCCTTATAACCCGGTGCGCCTAATGTACGGCATAATTCTGGTTGTGCTTACTGACCTCGAAGCAATTTTATTTGGTACATGGTGTAATGATAAATGTGACCAGTAGATGGCAGTCATACATAATAGATAACCTGCAAGATGAAAACTTTAAATGTTCCATTTACAATATACATCATTACACACAAAGCTCAAAAATCTGTCAAAATGTTTTTAGTACGACTTCGGTAAGCTATGAAGTCGCACGGCTTGATGGATTGTCAGCGCATTAAACATACGAGTATTATTAATGGCACCTATTAGCAGACATATTATCTGGCATTTTGTTTCACAATATTATGCAAAAGCAACTTTTCTTACCTTCTGGTACCTGCTGATGTGTATTTGGGATCTGCATAAGTCCTTGAAATGTGCGCGCGTCCGCCATTGTAGTCCGTGATTAGTCATAAGCTTCTTCTTTTTCTCTACCTTCTTATGTGACATTCATCTTCCGCTGTTGCCATTTCTAATATAAAGTAGCGTAAAGTTCTTACTTATATCTGTCAATACACTAGCTATCAAAGCGCTAAAACTGTAGTGGGTTTACATAATTCACCCATGGAACTTTAGTTATTAGAGAGTTCCGGTCGAATGCTTTTTCACGGGACACATTACTGATGTTGATGTTGCATTATTGAGCCACGGATGAGAAGATGCTGCTTCGTTATTAATTTAAGTAAAGTCTGAATGTCATTTAAACAGTTAGCTCCATCTTTTGACACTTCTTCCACACCCGTCCTTGCACGCTACATCGCTACAACAAAGATGACGGGGAGAAAACGCTGTCGAAGGTGAGCCACGTAAATAAGACCGCCCACAAAACGGCCCATCCTGGAGAGACGGTCAGAAAGCTACTTGAAGACGGTCTGTAAAACATAATCCCATTACGTCCCTGCTTGGCACTCAGCATCAAGGGTTGGAATTGTGGGCTAAATCACCAAAAATTATTCCCGGCACGGTCACCGCTGCTGCCCACTGCTCCCCTCACCTCCCAGGGGATGATCAAGGGTGATGGGTCAAATGCAGAGAATAATTTCGCCACACATAGTGTGTATGTGACAATCATTGGTACTTTAACTTTAATAATCTATGCAACACTTTCACCAAAGAACCACCATTATGTAAACCCAGAGGAAGTGTTTCACATTTAGGAAAAAAATCATAATATGACCTCTTTATTGCGCCTTACAATCCGATGCGCCTTATGAATGAAAAAAGACCTGAATAGACCCGCTCATCGGCAGTGCGCTTTTTAATCCGATGCGCCCTATGGTCCGAAAAATACGGTATATGGAGTATTATTGTTGATCATAATTGTGCATTGTGTGTGATGTTACAGGGGCCAAACCTAGTAAATATACTTGTAAATAAAACCTCTGTCTTGTTCTTAATGAATACTTTTAGTCTACTGTGCTACTGTATTCAAATGCTGGTCATTATGATGTTTCTTGGAGAGTTAAAGGGGAACATTATCACCAGACCTATGTAAGCGTCAATATATACCTTGATGTTGCAGAAAAAAGACTGTGGGCGGTATAGCTCGGTTGGTAGAGCGGCCGTGCCAACAACTTGAGGGTTGCAGGTTCGATCCCCGCTTCCGCCATCTTAGTCACTGCTGTTGTGTCTTTGGGCAAGACACTTTACCCACCTGTTCCCAGTGCCACCCACACTGCTTTAAATGTAACTTAGATATTGGGTTTCACTATGTAAAGCGCTTTGAGTCACTAGAGAAAAGCGCTATATAAATATAATTCACATATATTTTTTTAACCGATTTCCGAACTCTAAATGGGTGAATTTTGGCGAATTAAACGCCTTTCTATTATTCTCTCTCGAAGCGAACGTGACGTCACATCGGGAAGCAATCCGCCATTTTCTCACTTTCGTCGGTGTGTTGTCGGAGGGTGTAACAACACGAACAGGGACGGATTCAAGTTGCACCAGTGGCCCAAAGATGCGAAAGTGGCAAGAAATTGGACGAAATTTGTTCAAAATACGAGGCTGTGGGGAAAGCCAACGAAATGGTCAGTCATTTGTTCCCCACACTTTACCGACGAAAGCTATGCTACGACAGAGATGGCAAGAATGTGTGGATATCCTGCGACACTCAAAGCAGATGCAGACATCAACTCCAAAACTGGACAGATCAG